>NC_088302.1:29171978-29199694 GCF_032854445.1 Liolophura sinensis | reverse complement strand
GACGGACATTGACAAATTTAACAAATGTGCAGAATTGCTGATGACAGTTAATCGTTCTCATTTGTATAAAGTGTCATGAGTACCTTTAATAAAATAATAATTTTATAATTACTGACAAATATTGGTTATGTTTACAGGGATGAAGATAATGATTTGAAATCAAAGTTACGACAAAAGTTAACCCGAGAGTCAGATGACTTTCTAGGTCAGACGATCATTGAGGTGCGAACATTGAGTGGAGAGATGGATGTCTGGTACAATTTGGGTGAGCACATCTAATTATGTACATAATGTGAAACTTTTAACATCTTATAAATTTTTTTTTTTGTGTTACCCTAATTCATCAATCTTTTCACATATGAAAGAGCAAATTTCAGTGCAATTTATCTATATTTATAAGTAGATTTTGGAAACAAAACTGGATTGGTTGAATTGGCCAATTTCAGGGCTTCACAAAAAGTGTAATTTTATCACTCTGCACAGAATTTCTGACTTCAGTATATGCTTTAACACCTTGCAAACATGAGAAAAGGTAGAAAAATTACAGCAGATTTGTTTAACATCATTTCTGTCATTAAGATATTGACAAAACATGCTGTTCAGCACACTTTCTGCAAACCTTTTGGGTTGCTTTTGTGGTCCATTTTACTTTTTATTTAGGTTCCCCACCAAAAATGATATTTTAGAAGCCTTGGGACCCTTGAGTTGCCCCCCTGCCACTAAAATGTCTGGGGTCTTGTTCTTGCCTTAGACCAGTGGTTAATTACCAAAGTTTCTTCTTCAAACTATGAAGGGAGTGCGGCATTCAGTGACTTATCGAATAAATACACTGTGCTTTTTTTGGTTTTCAGAGAAACGGACGGACAAATCTGCTGTATCTGGTGCTATTAGATTACATATTAGTGTGGAGATAAAGGGTGAGGAAAAAGTGGCCCCTTATCATGTACAGTACACATGTTTACATGAGGTGAGTAAACAACATTGCCACCAGCTGGGGGCCGATTCTCAGAAGTATACTGGCATGTAAAACCAATCAGTCTATCAAAAGTATCGTAAAGGTACAGCAGCCTACTATATTTATGACAGACTGACTTTTCTCGTACTTCATTTTCATAAAGGATGTTTTAAATTCGTCCACGGCATTCATAACTATGGTGATCTACATACATCAGGGAAATTTTCAATTACAAAAATAACACAGAATTTTTATGCACCAATGTGCAGACAAAAACCAACTAAAGAGTTGATAAAAATCGGTACAGGGTATGAATTCTTCCTTTGTCAATTTCCAGGTACACCTAGGTTACTGAACAATTGCAGTTCATGCCCTTATCACAGTATTTGTCGGCCATGTTTGCCCGTTGTCATAGCTACATCCAGACGGATACAACTTCATACTTGGTTCAAAATTTACACTCTGTCAAGGTTGTCATCTTCAGTTTTAGGATTAATGATTAATAATTTAATAGGTTAATAATCTTAAGTGTAAGACCGTCATAAAGTAGCCTTCGAGAAACCGCTCCAGATTTAAGGAGACGGGTAAACTGTGTACCCTTTTCATGATTCAAAATAAATAAAATATTCATCTGCTGGTAAATTTTTACGCTTTCATATTTGCTATGTCAGGAAATCATTTATACTTGTTACGTATATCAAATTGATTACAGGGTGACCATGCCTTAAGCTTTGATCAATGAGATCTCTTTTTGGCTTGATAGTCTACAGCTTTCCATACTGGGAGAAATGTTCTCTTACAGAATTTACTATTTAAAGGCAGCTACAACACCAAAATGAAGTATATATGGGACGAAAGACCATTAAAAACTGTCTAGGGACAGGGTTGGATCTATTTTTTTTTATAATTTGTTTGACCTAGTAAAATGCATTTGAATATTTTATTCTATGGTGGCCTTTTCTGACCACATTTGGAACGGTGATGTCACATAAGGTTTTTGCAACTTAATTTGCATAAGACTGCTACATTTCATCATTCAAAATACATCAACATATAGATCTATGAATGCATATGTGGATTTGACCTTGCAACAAAATATTCCAGGCAAAAAGAATTGATATGACATCAGTGATACCCTCTGGGTCATAGCAAACCATCGTAGAATCAGATGTTTTAACACCATTTTACTGGGTTAGAAAAAATTATATAATAATAAATCCAACTATTTTCCTGGACAGTTTTTAACAGTCTTTTATGTGATGTATACTTCATTTGTATTTGCCTTTAACTGAGTATAGTACATGTAATTTCTGTCAGACATCAGTTTCCTGAAAACCTGGAAGTACTCTGTCATGTATTTTGTGATGTTTGCCTTCTTGCAGAACCTGTTCCATTATTTAGCAGAGCTGTCTGGAGGCACAGTCAAGTTACCGGATGCTAAAGGAGTGAGTAGACATTTCATCATTCTTCTTTACATAATTCATAATTTTGACCACTGATATCAATTACAGTGTACTCAAAAATAACATACATGTAACATATTTGCCTGAAAATTCGCCAAACAAAGTGCATTTGTAGAAGGGTAAAAAATATGGCTCATAAAATATCACTTTTGCTGGGGAAACTCACTTTTTTGTCATTATTACATCAGTACACATATGTACCTTCCAAACGAAAACACCTTTCTTAGATCAGCAGAACTGTCACAATCCTCCCACCAAATCGATAAGTTAGTCAAGAGTGAAAGGTTTGATCAAGTGCATTATTTTTTTAACATTATTGAACGAAGCTTCAACTAGTCAAACTGAACCTTAACCCTTTATTCCTTATAAATCCAGATACCTTGATCATTGTGTACATGTACAATAATAGGGCTTGGTTACCCTGGAGATTGCACATATGTACACATGCCCCTATGTTCATTGCCAGGATAATAGGGCTTGGTTATCCTGGAGATTTGCACATACGTACAAATGCACCTAGGTTCATTGCCAGGATAATAGGGCTTGGTTATCCAGGAGATTTGCACATACGTACACATGCCCCTAGGTTCATTGCCACGATAATAGGGCTTGGTTATCCAGGAGATTGCACATACATACACATGCCCCTAGGTTCATTGCCACGATAATAGGGCTTGGTTATCCAGGAGATTTGCACATACGTACAAATGCACCTAGGTTCATTGCCACGATAATAGGGCTTGGTTATCCTGGAGATTGCACATACGTACACATGCCCCTAGGTTCATTGCCACGATAATAGGGCTTGGTTATCCAGGAGATTGCACATACATACACATGCCCCTAGGTTCATTGCCACGATAATAGGGCTTGGTTATCCTGGAGATTTGCACATACGTACAAATGCACCTAGGTTCATTGCCACGATAATAGGGCTTGGTTATCCTGGAGATTTGCACATACGTACACATGCACCTAGGTTCATTGCCACAATAATAGGGCTTGGTTATCCTGGAGATTTGCACATACGTACAAATGCACCTAGGTTCATTGCCAGGTTAATAGGGCTTGGTTATCCTGGAGATTGCACATACTTACACATGCTCCTAGGTTCATTGCCACGATAATAGGGCTTGGTTATCCTGGAGATTTGCACATACGTACACATGCCCCTAGGTTCATTGCCGCGATAATAGGGCTTGGTTATCCTGGAGATTTGCACATACTTACCCATGCACCTAGGTTCATTGCCACGATAATAGGGCTTGGTTATCCTGGAGATTTGCTCATATGTACACATGCACCTAGGTTCATTGCCACGATAATAGGGCTTGGTTATCCTGGAGATTGCACATACGTACACAGGTTCATTGCCGTGTTGGGCCATTTCTTACTGAGTATACCAAACTCTGTAATTATCACCCAAAGCTTCTAGCTGTTACTAGCTAATATACAGTAAGCTCGACTATTTGCATAGCTTAGCAACAGACATTGGGTATGATTGATAGAAGCCTGCTGTCATGCAAATGTCATCGGTACCGCTTCCTTCTGTGATAAACCACATGTTTACTGTCCTTAACATGTTGCAGAGGCAGACAGTTTCAGTGTATCCCCGACATGTTGCAGAGCCAGACAATTTCAGTATAAACATATCCTTGACATGTTGCAGACCCAGACAGTTTCAGTGTAAACATATCATATGTCTTTTTATTAAAGATTTGTCTGCATTTTTTTTCTGAAATTGTACATTTCTGGAAATGACTTGGTTTCGTACATGTATAAGTTCAAATATATGCATGAAGTTCTTACAAATCAGTTTAATGTGATACAAAATTAGCAGTAATTTGGAAATGGAAAATTTGTATACATATAAGTAGGGTTTTATTTTCCAATCGACGTTACACAATAATATTTTCATCTTCTCATTAATCCTATTAGTTCTTATCAGATTTCAAATTTGAGAAAATATTACATTTTAATTTAGTACATGTCATAAAAGAATTGGTGTTAATGTCATAAATTCTAGTATGGTGAATTCAAAAGCTTATGCTTGACTGGATGATTCTAGTATGTTTTTGTACATTACATAATCGTTATAGATGTACATTATCATGATTCTATATTTTTTTTATATATTTTTATATTTCTCTGGAAATATGACTATGCAATATAATAACTTTAAATTGTGGTTAAGTGATATCACAATATTGCCCACAATTACGTTAGCTGGCTCATGGGAATGTTTGTATGATCTCAGTCTGACTGGCTGTGTTAATTAGATGTAAAGCATGAGTGTGTAGGAGGCAGGTGCTGGTTTTCATGCAAGTAGACACTGGTAATCTGATACAAGTGTGATGATTATCTTCATAATTATTGATGATGCCAGAACAAAAGCCATTAATTTTGTCTCAGGTTGCTGTTGTCATCACAGTGTTTAACAGCTCCAAGGTACATGTACATGAATGCTAAATGTATCAGATTGATTTCCCTTCCATGGTTATACAGGGATTTCCACGACGAATTATGTCATGTCAGTGTGCCTGTTTGTTAACAACGATTTTTGAACAGTCTTGATTTTGATTCATCATTAATAGATTTATCATTAAATTCTGATCCATGGATACATTTTGTTTGACATGCATGATAGCATTATGCATCCTTGAATGATCACAAGATGAATCAGTTGAATCCGGATTCTGCGAATGTTACACTTATTCTGCTTATCAGGTTCATATTACTCCGATGAAAAGTGTCTGATAGCATTATGCATCCTTGAATGATCACAAGATGAATCAGTTGAATCCGGATTCTGCTAATGTTACACTTATTCTGCTTATCAGGTTCATATTACTCCGATGAAAAGTGTCTGATAGCATTATGCATCCTTGAATGATCACAAGATGAATCAGTTGAATCCGGTTTCTGCGAATGTTACACTTATTCTGCTTATCAGGTTCATATTACTCTGATGAAAAGTGTCTGATAGCATTATGCATCCTTGAATGATCACAAGATGAATCAGTTGAATCCAGTTTCTGCGAATGTTACACTTATTCTGCTTATCAGGTTCATATTACTCCGATGAAAAGTGTCTGATAGCATTATGCATCCTTGAATGAACACAAGATGAATCAGTTGAATCCGGTTTCTGCGAATGTTACACTTATTCTGCTTATCAGGCTCATATTACTCCGATGAAAAGTGTCTGATAGCATTATCCATCCTTGAATGATCACAAGATGAATCAGTTGAATCCGGTTTCTGCGAATGTTACACTTACTCTGCGTATCAGGTTCATATTACTCCGATGAAAAGTGTCTGATAGCATTATGCATCCTTGAATGATCACAAGATGAATCAGTTGAATCCGGATTCTGCGAATGTTACACTTACTCTGCTTATCAGGTTCATATTACTCCGATGAAAAGTGTCTGATAGCATTATGCATCCTTGAATGATCACAAGATGAATCAGTTGAATCCGGTTTCTGCGAATGTTACACTTATTCTGCTTATCAGGTTCATATTACTCCGATGAAAAGTGTCTGATAGCATTATGCATCCTTGAATGATCACAAGATGAATCAGTTGAATCCGGTTTCTGCGAATGTTACACTTATTCTGCTTATCAGGCTCATATTACTCCGATGAAAAGTGTCTGATAGCATTATCCATCCTTGAATGATCACAAGATGAATCAGTTGAATCCGGTTTCTGCGAATGTTACACTTACTCTGCGTATCAGGTTCATATTACTCCGATGAAAAGTGTCTGATAGCATTATGCATCCTTGAATGATCACAAGATGAATCAGTTGAATCCGGATTCTGCGAATGTTACACTTACTCTGCTTATCAGGTTCATATTACTCCGATGAAAAGTGTCTGATAGCATTATGCATCCTTGAATGATCACAAGATGAATCAGTTGAATCCGGTTTCTGCGAATGTTACACTTATTCTGCTTATCAGGTTCATATTACTCCGATGAAAAGTTTCTGATAGCATTATGCATCCTTGAATGATCACAAGATGAATCAGTTGAATCCGGTTTCTGTGAATGTTACACTTACTCTGCTTATCAGACTCATATCACTCCGGTGAAAAGTGTCTGATAGCATTATGCATCCTTGAATGATCACAAGATGAATCAGTTGAATCCAGATTCTGCGAATGTTACACTTACTCTGCTTATCAGATTCATATTACTCCGATGAAAAGTGTCTGATAGCATTATGCATCCTTGAATGATCACAAGATGAATCAGTTGAATCCGGTTTCTGTGAATGTTACACTTACTCTGCTTATCAGGCTCATATTACTCTGATGAAAAGTGTATAATGGCATTATTCATCCTTGAATGACCACAGGATGAATCAGTTGAATCCAGTTTCTCTGAATGTTACACTTACTCTGCTTATCAGGTTCATATTACTCCGATGAAAAGTGTATGATAGCATTATGCATCCTTGAATGATCACAAGATGAATCAGTTGAATCCGGTTTCTGCGAATGTTACACTTATTCTGCTTATCAGGTTCATATTACTCCGATGAAAAGTGTCTGATAGCATGATGCATCCTTGAATGATCACAAGATGAATCAGTTGAATCCAGTTTCTGCGAATGTTACACTTATTCTGCTTATCAGGTTCATATTACTCCGATGAAAAGTGTCTGATAGCATTATGCATCCTTGAATGATCACAAGATGAATCAGTTGAATCCGGTTTCTGCGAATGTTACACTTACTCTGCTTATCAGACTCATATTACTCTGGTGAAAAGTGTCTGATAGCATTATGCATCCTTGAATGATCACAAGATGAATCAGTTGAATCCAGATTCTGCGAATGTTACACTTACTCTGCTTATCAGACTCATATTACTCTGATGAAAAGTGTCTGATAGCATTATGCATCCTTGAATGATCACAAGATGAATCAGTTGAATCCGGTTTCTGCGAATGTTACACTTACTCTGCTTATCAGGCTCATATTACTCTGATGAAAAGTGTATAATAGCATTATTCATCCTTGAATGACCACAGGATGAATCAGTTGAATCCGGTTTCTGTGAATGTTACACTTACTCTGCTTATCAGGTTCATTTTACTCCAATGAAAAGTGTCTGATAGCATTATGCATCCTTGAATGATCACAAGATGAATCAGTTGAATCCGGATTCTGCGAATGTTACACTTACTCTGCTTATCAGGTTCATTTTACTCCAATGAAAAGTGTCTGATAGCATTATGCATCCTTGAATGATCACAAGATGAATCAGTTGAATCCGGTTTCTGCGAATGTTACACTTATTCTGCTTATCAGGCTCATATTACTCTGATGAAAAGTGTATAATAGCATTATTCATCCTTGAATGACCACAGGATGAATCAGTTGAATCCGGTTTCTGTGAATGTTACACTTACTCTGCTTATCAGGTTCATTTTACTCCGATGAAAAGTTGCATTATTACATATAATATTTGTGTCATCATCTAAATCTACAGTTACTTTGACCATTTCCCTGTTACAGGATGAAGCCTGGAAAGTCTATTTTGATGAGCCTTCACAAGAAATTGTGGACGAGTTTGCCATGCGATATGGGATAGAATCTATTTATCAAGCCATGACGTAAGTCTATCCAGCAAAGGCACCATTTTTAATGAAATGGACTGGGTTACATTCTTAAGTACATGTGTTGGGGAAGATCTTCATAGTCTTTGCCTTTTATCCAGTGCTTTTTGATGTCTATTCTCTGACTACATCAGTCACGAGTTTCCGAAAACAGTATTTTAAAAATGTTAGGTAACAAATTCCATTAATTGTTGAATGTAATAGCCATGTTAAATTTTATGCGTTCAGTTTTCTTGAGTCTTCTCTCTGAAAATGTTCTCAGCTTTTATGTTAATTAAAACTGTATCTTATAACATGTGTTTCCTTCATGTTCTTGGTATAAAGTGTTAGTAGTGATTTATCAGTGTATTTTGATGAGAGTTACCCTTTAATAAATGACCTAAAATTTCGCCCACAAAAGTGCATTTTTGGAGGAGAATAAATGTCAAAAACATTATTTTTGGTGCAGAAAGTTACAACTTTCCAGTAGAATATCATCCCATGATCCAATCAAACCTCAAAACGTCTTTCTAAAATCAGTAGAATTCTCAAAATCAGGAAAAACTGCGCAAGTTAGTTATGGACGAAATTTATGGTTATTAACGATAGTCATTGTGCAGTATCAGAGGTAACAAGTTTTGTTTTGTGTTTCAGTCACTTTTCATGTCTCTCCACAAAGTACATGTGTCCTGGAGTGCCTGCGGTGATGAGTACATTATTAGCTAATATAAATGCCTTCTATGCACATACGACTGCAACCACTGCCGTGTCAGCCAGTGATCGGTTCTCCGCCTCAAACTTTGGGGTAAGCCTCCAGTGTTAACTTCTCCCCCAGTTATGTAAGCTGTAAATCACACCAAACTTCTTTCATCTGTTATTCTTAGAGTGCCTTCTTAATTGTAAATGAAATACTAACACCAGTCAAGAATAAATGAATGAATGATTTGGGCTTAATGCCATATCTTCAATGTTTCAGTCATGTCATGGCAAGATACCAGCCAAGAAGATTATTTTATTTAACTGGTGTTTTAAACCTTACTCCAGAATATTTCATGTATACAATGGTGGCCAGCATTGTGGTGGGAAGAAACAGGGCAGAGCCCAGAGCAAACCCACAACCATATGTAGGTTGTTGGCAGATCTTCCCATGTACGGCTGGAGAGGAAGCCAGCATGAGCTGGACTTGAACTCCCAGCAACCACATTGTGGGAGGCTCCTGGGTGATATAAGAAGATACGTGTATGTCCCCATGTACACGCACAGTTAAATGTACGCTCTTTAAATAAAGGTTTCTAATTGTCGTCCTTTCAGTCATACTACTAATTTTAGTTGTGATGTTTATACTGCCGACCAAAGTTTCTAGACTAAAACTCAAGATCTGTTGTTTCTTGTTGATTTTCGTAAATGAACAAAGATACAGCTGCATGTATCACTGGCATTGCATTGTCTCAACTTCAACATCATCATGATTTGAGAAAAAGTTATGTTTTGTTTCAAGGAATCCGTTGGCTAAGCATACAGGTATGTTACTTTTGCAAAGACAGTTGAGTTACAAGTATATGCATGTTGTATTAACAGTTGTGTTAATTTTTCTGCCATTTCAGAAAGAGAAGTTTGTGAAGTTGCTGGATCAGCTTCATAACTCCTTACGAATAGACCTGTCTTTGTATCGGGTAAGGGCTTGTTGTAAGAGATACCTGTGCATCTACCACTCTGTTTTTGTCTTGCTGTAAGAAGCAGAATGTACCACTACTTGTGAGAACATTTAAGCCTCTAAATTTAGAGTTATTTTTTTTTTTTAGCATTAAATGAACAAATTTGTATAAGGATAAGAGGTCATCCACAACAAACCAATGGAGCAATAATTTTTGTGACTTAATGAAAATTATTTTACACAGTTATGTATTCTGACCAATGTTTATTACTCAGTGAATGTTTGTTGAACGTAGTGACCTGTAGATACATTATTAACCAATCATATTTTTTTTCTATCATGTGCACATAATAACAGGGCCAAAATGAATGTACAGCTGTATTATGATATGAGGAGATAATTACGATATGTTTCCCTTTAATTTTTGTCCAGAACAACTTCCCAGCCTCCGATCCAGCGCGGCTTCAAGACCTGAAGTCAACAGTGGACCTTCTCACTAGCATAACCTTCTTTAGAATGAAGGTACTTGGCTATAAGAATCTGTTAGGGGCACAGGCCAAAAAGGTACAGTTATTTCAAGAGGCCTAGGATACCAGTTCTTTTCTCCACCTTTCTTTTTTTTTTTTTTTTTTTTTTTTTTTTTTCCCCTTCGCAAAACCGGATCTCTCTGAATTTTGGCTGTTTTTGACATCTTTTGCAAATTCTGTTGTACCAGTTCAATTTCCACAATGTTGATATTTTGTCAGTTTTTGTTAATTATGCTTTATTACGCACAGCACTTCACGATTAACGAACATCTTTTGCAGATTCAGTTGTACCAGTTCAATTTTCACAACGTTGATATTTTGTCAGTTTTTGTTAATTATGCTTTATTACGCACATCACTTCACGATTAACGGCACTTTCTGTTGTATTTGTGTATAAAAGCACTAACAAACTAACCACTTCATTCAGATCAGTCTAAGTATACATGTATGTGTATTTTGACGAACACAGACAGCCCATCATAAACTGCTAACACACTTTAATATGTGGTTTTCTTTATCATCGCTTTTATATTTCGATTAACACCCTTAGCATGACTTTCTGAATTTAGCATTTGTTGTTATTGTCTGTGTTGCATATCTGACTTTAATCTGGCCTAAATCCTTGACATCTGCTCACACTCAGGGTGATAAGGCACATGTTCATATAGGTAAAGACCAGAACATTCATGTACACAAACATCAATTACTGGTGACAGCTCAAATTTGTAGGGAGGATTCTTGTTCCAGAAGGGTGTTAAAACTTTATCTTTATCAAGTCGCATTTGTCAAAGTTTTCATAACAAGCATATGTTTGAGTGGAGTTATTTGGAAAAAGTGAGCTCAGGTCAAAACCAGAATGTTTAGAGAAAATCAGAAAGTATACGTTCTCTAAAACTACGCGAGACAGAAAGTTTTGCATTGAGAATGTGAATTCATAGAATGAGTGGAATGTGAGAAGTGTAATGCTTTGTCAACCATTTTGGAATTGACACCATGAGACAAATTTTGTTTTAGCCTTGACACACCTTGAAAAATTAGCCAGGTCCTTGAGAAGTACTTGAGTTTTAAGTACAGGTAATATGGCAGGTTGTTCCCAAACATTGATTTTTTACTCTGTAACATGTATATGCAAGCTGTGCTGTTGCAAGATCAGTGGTACACATGTGATACAACTTTAAACATTTTTAAACTAATTAGAAATCTGTGTTTTATTGGTAAATTTCAAGATTAGTGACAATCTTTTTGTCGGCCTTGAAGTAAAAAAAGAAAAAAAAGTCCCTGAAATTTGGTTATGGAAAGTGACAGAATGAACCCTGAAAAGAAACCATAAGACATAAGATACATTATTAACCAATCATATTTTTTTTCTATCATGTGCACATAATAACAGGGCCAAAATGAATGTACAGCTGTATTATGATATGAGGAGATAATTACGATAATTACTACCAAGAAATACATTGTATGTGATGGTTTTGCTGATAAGTTCAACTTGAAGTGTATTAGTGGTAGAATATTGCCAGTGTAGCCAATGAAAAGAGGATGTTTTGCATGTTTGACGTGTGATGCTGATTCAGCGGTCCGTGTGTCAAGTGGTGAAGACCTTGATGATGATGATGTTAAGATGTCACTGAATGCCAATCATGCGTAACTATGGTAACATATCTGGTATCCTAGAGTCTCCTTGTATATAACTCTACCATGCCCCTAGTAACACAACTACTTTTGCACTATTGCATATATTATCAGTTACTAGCTGTTACGTTCATTCTCTTCAATTCTTTCAGTTTAAAAGCATTTATGCGATATGTTTGACTTACGAAATAATTTGCCATAAGTTTCCTCTTCTTGTTTTCTTATCTGCGTGGGCTTTATTATTGTTAATGACTTGAATATTCACTTCTGCCAAAAATAACTATATGCAATGTTCTGCACCTGCTAACAAAGAGCTGCTTATATTAAAAAAAACTGGCAAATTTGAATTTAATGACTAACTCATTTGTTTGGAAATTACAATTTGTAATTGAGGAAGATTAACAAAGCCTTATGAATTGGCACAATGCAAAAAAAGGAGAGATGATGAAACAAAAATGAAATTAATACAGAAAAAAAGTTCCATCGTAAATCTGTTTCATTAATCACGTTTAGCATAAAGTTCAGTGAATGTAATTTATGATATGGAACACAGCCTTCATCTTACCTCCATGACACTTTGTAAATCAGTTTTTCTTTTCCGTTTGATTCAAATAATAGTTTTACATTACGATATTCTAACAGACAAACCCAGTAATGATTTGTTGAACAGGTACATGTAGAATAGGCCTGAGAATTAATCACTAAAAATATATGACGGCATGCAGTGTTAATATGTTTGTGACTGATCGCTGAGACTTTTACCTATAGGTACAGGAACTGACCAGTCCGCCGCGTGCTAGCACAGTGGTCAAGGACTGTGTGATAGCCTGTATGAAGTCCACTTACCAGTTTCTGTTTGACAACTGCTATGAGATGTATCAGCGTGAGTACCAGACAGATCCTTCAGAGTTGCCTAACCCTGAGCAGGAGGGACCAAATGCCAAGAGCCTGGACTTCTGGCACAAGCTCATTGCCCTTATAGTGTCCATGATAGAGGAGGACAAGAACAGCTACACGCCAGTATTAAACCAGTGAGTAAATTCTCAAAACTACACACCAGTATTAAACTGGTGAGTAAATGCTCAAAATTACACACCAGTATTAAACTGGTGAGTAAATGCTCAAAACTACACACCAGTATTAAACTGGTGAGTAAATCCTCAAAACTACACACCGGTATTAAACTGATGAGTAAATCCTCAAAACTACACACCGGTATTAAACTGGTGAGTAAATGCTCAAAACTACACACCAGTATTAAACTGGTGAGTAAATCCTCAAAACTACACACCAGTATTAAACTGGTGAGTAAATGTTCAAAACTACACACCGGTATTAAACTGGTGAGTAAATGCTCAAAACTACACGCGAGTATTAAACCAGTGAGTAAATGCTCAAAACTACACGCGAGTATTAAACCAGTGAGTAAATGCTCAAAACTACACACCGGTATTAAACTGGTGAGTAAAAGCTCAAAACTACACGTGAGTATTAAACCAGTGAGTAAATGCTCAAAACTACACACCAGAATTAAACTGGTGAGTAAATCCTCAAAACTACATGCCAGTATTAAACCAGTGAATAAATCCTCAAAACTGCACACGATTGTTATACCAGTGAGTAAATTCTCCAAACTACACATCAGAATTGAACCGGTGAGTAAATCCTCAACACTACACATCAGTATTAAACCAGTGAATACATCCTCAAACCTCACGTGATTGTTATACCACTGAGTAAATTCTCCAAACTGCACATGATGGTTATACCAGTGAGTAAATTCTCCAAACTGCACATGATGGTTATACCAGTGAGTAAATTCTCCAAACTACACATGATTGTTATACCAGTGAGTAAATTCTCCAAACTGCACATGATGGTTATACCAGTGAGTAAATTCTCAAAACTGCACATGATGGTTATACCAGTGAGTAAATTCTCAAAACTGCACATGATGGTTATACCAGTGAGTAAATTCTCCAAACTGCACATGATGGTTATACCAGTGAGTAAATTCTCCAAACTGCACATGATTGTTATACCAGTGAGTGAATTCTCAAAACTGCACATGATGGTTATACCAGTGAGTAAATTCTCAAACTGCACATGATTGTTATACCAGTGAGTAAATTCTCCAAACTGCACATGATGGTTATACCAGTGAGTAAATTCTCCAAACTGCACATGATGGTTATACCAGTGAGTAAATTCTCCAAACTGCACATGATTGTTATACCAGTGAGTAAATTCTCAAAACTGCACATGATGGTTATACCAGTGAGTAAATTCTCAAAACTGCACATCAGAATTGAACCGGTGAGTAAATCCTCAATCTAGTATTAAACCAGTAAGTCTTGAGTAAATCTTCAAAGCTATATGCCATTATTAAACCAGTGGGTCTGAATTAATCTGCTACGAAGCCATTGAGTCAGTATTCTGATCTTCTCATATTACTTATATTTGTGGATTTTGAGTTAAACCTCTAGACTTTTCAGGTAGGCTAGGTGAGAAGAACTACTCGTATTCACCAGTATTGAACTAGTGAGTCCAGGTAAATCCCCCAGATAGGGCTGATACATTATGACAGTGTTAAAGAAAGCAGTCTGAAATTTCCAAAGCAGTTCACATACAAGACACTGAATCTGAATAAATCCTCAGAACCACGTCAGTAATGAAGCTGTTGTTTAAAGACCATGCCACTGTTCATTCACTGAGTATTGTTAATCTAGGGACCTTCTCAAAAATGTGTTCATTTATTTATATGATTGGTGCTTTATGCCGTACTCAAGAATATTTCATTTATACAATGTTGGCCAACATTATGGTGGGAGGAAACCCACAACTGTCTGCAGGTCGCTACCAGACCTTCCCACATACGACTGGAGAAGATACCAGCATGAGCTGGACTCCCAGTGATTGCACTGGTGAGAGGCTCCTGGGTCATTACACCTTGCTACCACACTAACCAAGGAGGCCCCTTCTCAGTATATGTGTATATTCCATGAATCTATTACAAATATTCTCCATGAATCTAATACATTTATGCTTATCTTTATATTAATTAATACCCATGGAAAATGATGATAAAAAGTTTCAAATAAACATGCAAAGTACTTTGCATGTTGGTCGAATTTAATTAAAAACATTGGATACCATGCCCATTTTCTTATGATTTGTATCTCGTCTCTATCAGGTTTCCTCAAGAGTTAAATGTGGGCCAGGTCAGTGCGTCCATGATGTGGTGTCTATTTTCTCAAGACTTGTGCTATGCATTACAAGGTGAGTTAAACAAACCAATATTAAAAAAAGAAAAGAAACAGAAAATAATTACATAATTTAAAAAAAACAGGAGAAATAAAGATGACAAATAGAATGAAAGGAGTATATGAATAAGAGAAAGAATGGGGATGTAGTTGTGTGTTTGTCAAAATATATTTTAGAATGACTATATATTAAAGCTGATTGAGTGTAGGCCCAGAAAGAAATATTACTTGTTGAGAAAGTTCCTGATTAGATTTTGTGGGTATATGTGTAGTGGAAATATAAATAAATTTAGTATCAAGCTCTTCTTGATGTGATCCTAATGTAAATATTATTAGTGACTAAAACTCATTCCTGTTCAATTTTTAGACAGACATTTTTAGGGGTTTTTCATCTTGTTTTATTTCCACAGAACATGAGAAGGAGCGGTCATGTATCAGCTCTGAGTACATGAATCTTCACTTTAAAGTCAAGTGGCTGTACTACCAGTATATTGCTGATGTGCCTCCAGTCAAAGGAACAGTTCCCGAGTACCCACAGTAAGTGTACCATATGTCCTCACACTGTCTGACACACCCTCATCCTGAAAAACCATATGCATGTATTTGTGTTTTAAAATTGTAAAGTTTTTTCAGTGAATATAATTGAGCTTTCACAGGTTTCAGAGTTTGTATCGAGTGATGTTTTATAGTGGGCCAAAAATTCTGTATGTTTGTAAATTTGCTGAATTCTGTAATGATTGCAATAAGTGTTGTTGTTATTGTGGTTTTTTTTTTTTTTTTTTTTTCGAACAAAACATTTGAAAGTGAAATGATCTTGGGTGTAATGAACTTCTGTCTGCTCTGTGTTATATTAGCTGCAGTTTTGCCTGACTCATTTTGCCTGTTCATCTAGGTGGTTTGAACCATTTGTGATGCAGTGGCTCAATGAGAATGATGATGTGTCCATGGAGTATCTACATGGTGCTTATGATAGGGATAAGAAAGATGGGGTAAGTACATGTAGATGTGATGGCTATTAGATAAGTATGAGAAAGATTGGCTAAGTAGATGTGCTGGCTGTAAGATAAGGACAAGAAAGATGGCCTAAGTAGATGTGCTGGCTATAAGACAGGGATAAGAAAGATGACCTAAGTAGATGTGCTGGCTATAAGATTGGGATAAGAAATAACAAGCAAAAAGTAGACTACAGTGCTTACATTTTCTAAAGTTAGACTGAACTACATGTACTTTGGATTTTTATGTACAGTAGCAACAAAGGTGAGAGTTCAAATTCTTTCCTGTAGAAGAGACATTGTAAATTCCCCAACACTCAGTTTTCGTGATGTTTTCATGACAAAAGGCAGTTAGCACAGCTTATGTGCCATCTGCACAGTCTAACTTCCATTGAAGACCAATAAATCATAATAAATAATAAAAATAATATCTGTGTTCATTTATTGTGCAAGTTCTCATGTGTCCTGTGTTTTTCTACCTCCAGTTCCAGAAGAGTTCCGAGCACGCCCTCTTTTCGACGTCTGTGGTGGACGTGTTTACGCAGCTCAACCAGTGCTTTGATGTGATAAAAAAGTTGGAGTGTCCCGACCCTGAGATTGTTAAACGTTACATGAAACGCTTTGCAAAGGTCAGTGTGAGGTTAAACTTCAGGCAGGATCTGTGAGATCACAATATGGGTAGAAGATTTGAGGTAACAATACAGGCAGAGTCAGTGAGATCACATTATTGGTAGAAGGTTTGAGGTAACACTTCAGGCAGGGTCTGTGAGATCACATTATGGGTAGAAGATTTGAGGTCACACTTCAGGCAGGGTCTGTGAGATCACATTATGGGTAGAAGATTTGAGGTCACAATACAGGCAGAGTCTGTGAGATCACATCTTGGGTCAGACTTTTCTCAAAGGTTTGTGTTCTTTTATCCAAGTTTTGAGGTGTTCCGTTTAATATATGTCACTGCCTCAGTGATAGAAGCATAATCTACATGAAGTTCTCTCAGTTAAGATATAATAAATATCAATAATAAATAATATAATAGCACACTGACCAGAGACTAAGAGTTGTACATCACATCAGCATGCATTTATGACTATCCTAATACTGAGAGTAGACAAGGATACTTACAGAGCCCGATGTTACTAGCCTGTCCCTACAAAGCGCCTCTCACCTCCTTTGCTCATTTATCACCTTTGTTAATTAATCACCTCGTATTTAGTGTTTATTATCTTGTTATCTGTTACCTGTTATTTTACCTATTACCTGTTATCTTATTTGTGTTAAGCTCCTTTTCTCTAGGTATTATATGAACCTACACTGTGTGTCGCAGCATATAATCAAAACAACCACAATTTTCATAACGCAAGGGCCCACAAGAAATGAACTGTTGATTTTCCCTCGATTGCTAACACAGGCATACATAGCTGTCTGCTCAGCCCAACTTTCACTGAAATTTTTGCCACGAGAGTCTGGGAGTAAAATATGTTTGACATTGACAACATATATATTGGCAGAATTATGGCAGGATTTAACAAGTCTCGAAGGTGTTTAACCAGTGGATTATAATAAGAAGGATTTCAGGGCTCAATCGATTGGGATGATTTCAGAGAAGTTAAACCATAGTGGTTACTATTACTTACTTAGTTAGTGAGTGGAGTGATAACTGAACCCCACAGAATTATCCACAAAATTGAATGGCAAGCCCCCCAAAACATTCATTACCACCCTGCCCCATTGAAAGACACAAAAATTATCTGCAGCCCTTTGGGCCGTGATATAAAGCCACAATGAATTGTGACCAAGGCTTATACATCTCATTAACCTACGGCCTCCCAATGCTGAGATCAGAAAAAAGAAAATGAACGACAGAGTCCAATATCACTAGCCTGTACCTACTCTATGTTTCTCTCTTCCTTTGTTCATTGTTCATTTATTTTTATTTGCCCATGTTGTTGATTACCTTTATTGTCTATTACCTGATCACTTCTAAACCTTCATGTCAATGCTTTTTTTATGTCTGACACCTTTTGTCTAGTAATTGTATTAACCAACATTTTATGATGTCAACCACTTCATAACAATTGAAACACTGGCTTCCAAACAACAGTAAGAAAGTGCTGCTGTTCCTATTTGAAACATTTGTTACATTTTCACTTTACTTTATTGCAGACTGTAAATAAAGTTCTCCTGGCCTATGCAGATATTGTACGGAGAGATTTTGAAAAATACACTGGCAGGCAGAAAGAGGTGTGTATTATACATAGGGAAAGATGGTTTATGTTTTTTTCTGAAAATACCATTGTCAAGATGGCTGAAATCTAATTTTCTATCTCGGCATGGATATATGTTATATGCATTTATGGATAGATCTAAATGTGCTCCAACATGACATTTTCATGATAACATATTAATATAGGTGTGTACTCTTACATGTGAGAAAAAAGTACCAATGGGAGACTTGAGAACGAGCTACAAGGAAGGTCCAAATGACCTTGTTTTTTGGAATGCATTGTTTTCTTCTATGATGTTGCAGTGTGTGTGTGTACTTCCTATATGTTTTATGAGCACATATATACTGATAATTGTGACATAATAAAGGAAAGAACAAATGAGTTCACAGCTTTGGACCATTTTGATAGAGGCTGGAAGAAGTTTTACACGTTCCCCATTGTCTGCACATGTTTTTATGATTACTGTTGGCCTAAAAGCTAAATTTCCAAATATTTTTGAAATGTGTGTGCTTTTACATTTATACATACTTTTTTTCTCATTTATCAGGCTTGTATATTAATGAACAATATCCAACAGTTAAGAGTTCAACTGGAGAAGGTGTTTGAATCCATGGGGGGAGAAAAGGTAAGGCCCACCCAGGGGAGATAACTCTGCCATATGCGGATCAAGGGGGACAACTCTTATGTCGTCAAAACATCTAGGCTTTCACTAATAAATAAACAAGCTTTGCTTTATAATTTAGTCTGTCCAATAATAAATTGCATAGAATATGGCATTAAGAATGAAGTCAGTGAGTTACAAAATAGCCATTTTATTCTGCTTTAGTTGGACGCTGATGCAGCAGATATTTTGAAGGAATTGCAGCAGAAGTTGAACGGAGTATTGGATGAGCTCAGCACCATTTTTGCAAAGAGGTAAGTTAATATGTTCATCTAAGTAGTTTGAAAATGTGTTTTCAAAACTGAGATTTAATGTTATCTTCCAAGCTCTTCTTTTTCTACCCAGCAGAAAACCTGATAACTGTTGAATAACATTTCTATAACATTCAGGCAAGTGTTATGCATTAATGATGTACAATGATATTTCGTGGCATGTTATCTAGCTGTATATTTGCTATGTTATTACATACTTAAAACCTGCACTTTTCTTCTCCACAGCTTGGAACCTCAGATCCAAGCAAGTATGCAAGAACTAGGTCAACTCCTGTCAAAGGTCAAGGGGGCGGGGCAAGTGTCGCTCAGCCAACCAAGTCAAAGGTCAAATATCCAGCAAGAATCAGATATGGTGCTGCGCCCTCTTATGGATCTTCTGGATGGAAGGTGGGTGTGGGTTACGGTAATGGACAGGTCTCTCATTGGATGCTCTAACAAGGATATTTTACTGGCTTGCATGATGGCGAAATTCTAACTGGATTTCACATGGATATAATGAGGAATGGTTTGGTTGGACACTATTTTGTCTTTTAAGGACTTTCCATTGGTTAATGGCGTTGAAAACTTTCCCCACAGATCATAACACCACACAAATGGTGATCTTTGTCTAATCTAACATTTTACTTGTATATATACTTGTATATCTTTAAATGTAATCTAACATGTGGTTTAACTAATGAATGAAAGCTTGCTATTACTTAAGGTAGAACATTTGCTCTCATTTATTTGGACATCTTGGAATATCATAACTGGAAGGAGAGACTGATATGATGCTTTTTCTTCAAAAATAAATTTTTTCTGAAATATATCCTACATCTTTTATCATAAACTGTCCTCATGCTTTATTACATAAGCTCTATATCCCAGATGTGCCACCTCCCTTTCCCCACACTGTGTATCATGCTCACGGTTAGTTAATGCCAATCATATCTAAAAAACTTCCATGGCGTTTTCCTTACCTGTAGGCTGTTTTTACGCCAAAAAATTTTTAAGAAAACTCATGCAGATGAGATAGTAATGGACTGTGAGCATGTACTACTTTCCATTTCTAACTATGGAAATGATAAAACTGTGTTTTTTACAGTATGTATGAAAAACTAGCACTGAAGCTCCATTTATCATTGACTTTAATATGCCACTCAGTTCAACCTACCTCCATCTTTACTCACCCATGCAAGCCCTTTACTCACCTATGCAAGCCCTTTACTCACCCACGTAAGCCCTTGCCTCCATCCCAACAACCCACAATTCCTTCATAACCTTACTCCATATATATTAACAAACACAATAGGGAAGAATGCAGGTTCATGATAAAATGCTAGAGCATGGAGGATTTCCGTGGAATTGGCACAGATACTTGCTTAACAGTCATTGGTTGTGGAAATGTCAACACTGTGCCTGTATCGACCCCTCCCCTACCCCCTTCCCCACCCCCCCCCCCCCCCCCCCACATCTCCATCCACATCCCTGCCGCCACAACTGATGAAGGTGATGCGCTGGCTCATTAATCCGCATGTATTATTTTGCTTCAGCTTGTCCATGTTTGCTCAAGTCTGTGAAAAGACCGTTTTGAAACGGTTGCTCAAGGTAGGTATCAGTGAACTCCCTTTACTAACTTCTTAACCTCACTAACTGAACCTTCAGTGAATACCTATGTACCATGTACATGTCCGCGATTCTTTACTATATTTTTGTTCTGACTTACATATATAAGTATATATAATGATATTAAGATGGATTCAGTTTATCCATCTTTCAGAAATTTTGATGGCTGATGCTATATGGTATAGGACAAGTATAAATTTTTAAGTTCACAATTTTTCAAAATGTTTAAAACATGAGTCATTAATATTTCATACACGTCACTTTAAGTTAGACAAGTAGACAACTTTCATGAAAGCATGTGGTTTCAGAAATATGAATTTTTTGCTGAAAAGTGTCTGACATCTGTTAAATACTACATGTATTAGTCAAGTGAAATATGCAAAGTCTGGTGTTTGAACCATTTGGAATAATCACATATTTAAAACGGCTGTGATTTTTTCTGGCCCGGCTGATATTGTATCTTCCTGTCTTTTGGCCAGCCTGGCATTCAGAATACTTACAGAAGTAACAGAGTGAACAAATTTGCCGCACTGTTTTTACAGTTGGTACAGATGCGTTTTTGTCATCAGAGGTTAATTATTGAGCTAAACGTCAGTTCCTCACTTGCTGTTTGATTAAAGTTACATATGAACAGTTTAATCACAGAGTGTTTAACAGTTAAGCGTTGGTTTTCTTTTGACAGGAACTCTGGAGGATAGTGATGCATACCATGGAGAAAACTGTTGTTCTTCCACCTTTATCTGACCCTAGACAGGTATACAGGAGTTCTCACTCGGCTTCTGAAAGGCTTCAGCCACATACTGGGGTCTCTCCTAATAATTCACTAGTTTTGAAAAATAACTCAAATAAGTAAAAAAAAAAAAACAAATACGTAACATATAGAAGTATAAAAGTATGGCTAGTAGTAAGTCATAATTATATAAACATTGGGTACTGAAGTTTTATTGTTCTATAATGAAACTCAGTCTGTATTTTCAACGATGTGCGAATGAGGTTTGAACAGGAAAGGGTGCATTGAAGCATGACGGTTGACATCAAATAGATTTGTGATGGGTATGTCATTATTGGTGATGGACGCTGCTATGGTTTACTACTTGTTTCAATGTTTCCGTGCTGACCATGGAGGAAAACACTGAAGTTATAATCAGTTAATAACAATTTGAAACTTTCAAAACACAGCATGGTTTTCCAGCAAACTGGGCACTACATGTTAAATCATCATTTGAAACTTGAAGGCCTTTGTCGATACTCACAAGCAGTGTATAAGGCACTTTTGCAGTGGTAAGAATTCTTGCCTAGGTATGTTTCTTTTAGCACACTGTTTTGAATTCCACACCCTTGTGGAGATCTTGTAGCAGAAGTCAAATTTGACCTAAGACATTAACATACAAATAAGTTAATGAATTAAATAAATAATGATGATAATATATCAGTTAATGATAACCAACTTTGGTAAAGGGTGTATTGTTGTCCATGTAACTTTAATGGTTAATCTAGTTTTACTCACACTCTGTCCAGAGAATTTTAACATTAATTTCTATTTCCAGTTCTTACCCTTTGCTGGTAAGGGTGCTAATTTTGACGAAATGTCCAAGTTTTTCCTCTTCAACAGTGTAAGTTGTGGACCTGTTGAAATGGCCAGCCTCAGCTGCTTCAATATGGCTGCCACCCCCCACATGCAAATATATGTAGTCTTGAAGAGTTTGGTGATTGGTGAAACTGTCATACAGAAAATTTGGATGTCTGGCACTGACTGAGGTTTCATTTTTATGGGAAAATATTCCCAGTCATTGTACAGTACAATGCCAAGGAACCTCAAATCTTTCAAATAGTTAGACATCCCAGTTTTCTAGAAGTTTTTTATTAACACCCTTTTATGACACATACCCCACAGCGCTTTGGTGTGTAACTGCTGTCTTTAACATGTTTGCTGTTTTCATCTTTCTGTATTCTGGTTGTTTACTAATCTTGCAGTTTCTAGCTTTGCCTGGGAATGCACAAGCAAAGATTGAGGATGTTTCAAGGATTTTCTTCAATCACGTTAGCAATATGCCAATGAACGTGCCAATGATACAGGTGATGAGTTATTCCCCTTGATTGGGTGCTCTTCTGCACTGTTGGGGACCTACCTTTCTGAAAAAAAATACTTCTACTGTGGAAGTTTACTCCTGTGGGTACACTCTTAATATTTTCGGATGCATGGAACGTCCAGTTTATGTCACCTAAAAAGACAAACTCAAATAATTCTAGTTTGACGCCAGTTGCTTTTTGGACATTTCCAACATTAGCTCAAAAGGAGGATAATTCTTTCAGAATAGCTAAAAGTATACAGCATTTGAGTTTGCAAATAACGAGAAATTGGACTGATGCATCTATATCTTTGGGATGGCTGCTCTGTTTTAATTTGAAATTCTTTAGGGCTTTGCTTTTGATCTGTATCAAAAAAGGTAGGCTTCCCAAGGGTGGAATGAGTCTGATTCTTTAGGGTTATTGCAGTGAAAGAGACAGTGATTGGAAAACAAAAATGAATGGGGATAGAGTGTGTCAGTGTATGAAAGATTCTTCAGAAAATTTCAAAATAGAAGGCAGAAATCAGATGGATGGAATTAGGTATCGTATGTTCTGACATTTGAGTAAAATTGTGCAAAATGTTTCTCAAAAGCCCTCGCCTTGAAATGAAAGAGAAATTTCAATTTAAATAATGTACTAAGTATACCAACATTTCACTTTCTCGCATCTGTGGTTTTTTTTTGGGTTTTTTTGAAGAAGTGAATGTCAGTGTTTCAGTAAATTCCAATTTGAATGCAAGGCTATGCTGTACCTTCAGCTTGGCAATTTAACATTTACTTGTGTCGCATGCCATGTGTTCACTCTAACATTAAATATTTAGCTATTAACCCAAGAGCTGAAGCAACATATTGACTAGGAACTGGCTATGTGAATGCTGTCCATGCCGTTCCATATATCTTGCCGCATGAGTATTTAAGTGTTTCCTTGGTAACCCAAGCACAAGCTGTATGCATGAAATTTGCTTTTTGTCAAAATTTTCTCCAGTTGTCTTGTGTGAATGATTTTTGTCATGTTCTTTGAATTCTGTATATTCATAGTGGATTGTTTTAATATTTACTATTTTGAAAAAAATAGTTATAGTTACACAGTGAACTTCTAACCTTGTAGTCCCAGCTAACGCATGTCAAAACCGTTCGCAGCGAAACGGCCTATGTATGTATATCTTTAGAGCTGATTGTTCACAGTGATTGCCTCTAAGATCTCAGTTTGGTACTTCCAAAACTGCAACTGCAGTTTTTATTATTTGATATATATATTTTTTTGTTGTTATTGCTTGCATTTGAAATTTTAATTTTTAACAAGTTAACACAATTGAAGTCTTAATCCTTTTCTTTTGGGTGGAGGATTGTTGGTCTTTAATGATCCGTGAGATATTTTAGAACTGATGCTTTTGGAGACAGAAAGGTGAAGACGTTTTATGAGTTTTCATTTTTACTCCTGCCTGTTTTTATAGGATATGTCAAGAGAAGCGGAGAAAAACTTAAGTCCTAAGCAGTGTGCGGTGCTAGACATGGCATTGGACACAATCAAACAGTACTTCCATGCGGGTGGCCAGGGCTTGAAGAAGACATTCCTGGATAAGAGTCCTGAACTGCAGTCGCTGCGCTACGCGCTGTCCTTGTATACACAGACTACAGACACGCTGATCAAGACCTTTGTCAGTACACAGACGCAGCAAGGTGAGTGTACCGACACTCAGTCTTATACACATGTACCTTGCTTCCACAAAACTGAAGGTCTGCCAGCTACCCCCCTGGGCTCTGCACGGTTTCCTCCCACCACAATGACTGGCTGCCTGCAGTCGTAGGAGTGAAATATTCTTGAGGACAGCGTAAAACACCAATCAAATAAATAAATAAATAAATACAAAACTAGATTGAGTTAATTTGGGACCATGAAATAACTGCTCCAAATATTATTTGATTTTGGGTTCAATTTTTGGTGTAGGTTCACTTTGTGGAGTATAGGATTGGGTTTGGAAATCAGATGGATCTGTGCTTGTTTATTGCATTCTCATTGGTCATGGGTTCCATGCAATAACTACTTCAAATATTGTCCGATGTTGAAAAAGTTGATGTGCAGATTCATTTTATGTCCCATCAGATCAACATAGAAAACAAGTTTGATCCATGAATAATTCTTTGGCATGGATACCGATTATCTGGATTTTTCTTCTTCATATGGTATTCAGTATTTACAAGAAGATGGCTTGCTGTATGTTTAGTACAAGTATATTGAGTCTGGGCTATTCGCTTGTGTCGTCCACAATTGGTGAATTAATTATCATTTACTACAGCATTTATTATTAGTGCTTTGGATCATGTTTGAATTGTTTGTTTCAGACCAACCTAGTATAGAGGACCCTGTAGGTGAAGTCTCCATACAAGTGGATCTGTTCACACACCCAGGTACAGGAGAGCACAAGGTCACTGTCAAAGGTAAGGACATTCAAATTACAAGTTTTGTGCAGGAAAAGATTTACTGACATTACAATCTATACATCAACGACTAAGTTACTGACTGATGCCTGATTTTGAAAGTCAGAAATAATCTTAAAAAAAAGAGTCTTGAAGTTGTTTTTTTTTTTTTTCGAAAAAGTTCAAGGACCAAACGTGAATATTATGACATTTATTTGCCTCTAATAATGAGCTTTTTGCAACATTCAGCTTAAAAGCAAATAATTTTATAAGAATGCCGTCAGTTTGCTCTGTTTTCTCTGTATCTTTGTAAATTTCCTGTTTTCTTCTTTCTCAGTTGTTGCAGCTAATGACCTCAAATGGCAGACTGCCAGCATGTTTCGACCATTTGTGGAGGTCATTTTGATTGGCCCACATCTTAGCGACAAGAAGAGAAAACATTCAACAAAATCCAAAAGTAACAACTGGTCGCCAAAATTCAACGAAACCTTCCACTTGTGAGTATCATTTGTCCACCTTATATACACAAGTCAAAAGATCATAGGAAGTATGAATTAAAGCCTAAAACTGTATAAGTTCATTTAATTTTGATAAACCAGTAAACCAGTTTGTCACCTAGCTATTATACACTGTACCAGTACGCTGGTGATTTCAAATCCTCTTTCAGTTTAGTGTTAGTGTTCAAGGGGTTTGACATTATTTATATCCATAATAATGGTGAATGATTTTATAAAGAATCAGGGCAGTACGCGAGAAGGTCTCCCAGCAACCTGCGGGTGATTGTAGGTTTTCCCCAGGAGCTTTGCTGGGTTTCCTCCCACCGTAATACTGGCCGCTGTTGTATAAGTGAAATATTCTTGAGTGTGGCATAAAGCACAAATCAAATAAATAAATAAATATAGAAAACTATATATAAATATTGTTGTAGTTCAATATCCCCACAGACAGGGAATTTGTGGATTTGAATAAAAGCAGTAAGTGATGCTCATGTGTCCGTGAAGTGAAGTTTAACAATCATTGAAGACATCTTGTCTGCAATCAGTATGGCGTGCATGTGTGCATGACACACATAGGAAAGTTTGTTAATATTAAGGTTAATAGCATGGATGGTGGTGAGCTTGGGTGCTCCAGTGTCGTTTTGTCACAAAACTGACTGCCCTCGTATAAGTGCATGTTGGCTTCCTCTTTGGCTGTACGTGGGAAGGTTTGCCAGCAACCTGCGGATGGCCGTGGGTTTCCCCCGGGTGATGCCCGGTTTCCACCCACCATAATGCTGGCCGCCGTCGTATAAGTGTAATATTCTTGAGTACGGCGTAAAACACCAATCAAATAAATAAATAAATCGTATAAGTGAAAAGTTATTGAATACGGCATTTAACAATAATCAAATAAATAAATACAAAGAAACAATGCTGATTAAAACTTTTGCCAGTGTGTCATCAAAAGGTGGTAAATTGTAAGATGGTGTAAGTTTACCTGAGGGCGGTATCTGTGTTTTCTCTGCATAGCATCCTGGGAAATGAAGATGAGCCTGATGCGTACGAGCTGCATATCTGCGTGAAGGATTACTGCTTTGCCCGAGAGGACCGGCTGATCGGGGTGGCTGTCATGCAGCTGCGCGACATCGTGGAACAAGGCAGCTGCGCATGCTGGTGTCACCTGGGAAGGCGTGTTCATCTGGACGAAACCGGCTGGACGATTCTGCGGATTTTGTCCCAGAGGACAAACGACGAAGTTGCGAAAGAATTTGTGAAGTTAAAGTCTGAATGTCGCCATCCGGAGGAAATCAGTTGAGGTGTTAATTCAAGCTTGGTAGATTCCACTATTATGTAGGGTCTTGAGCTTGTCCCTTCTCCTCTGCCCCTCACCCTCCATTCCAGATACACAGTGCACAGTGTACTGCAATGGTTGCAGTTGCAAGTGTTGGGATTACAAAAGCTTACTGGTATGTATGTTGCAAAACATTTGACATATTGAAACAATCGAAATGGTAACTTACTCGATATGAGTGCAAGCAAGTTGTACCTAGCAATGTTACAATGTTTCACGTACATGTCATACAGGTACATCAACATGCCGATTCAATCATTTCAAAACCACAGATGAATTTTCTTTATGGTTTGGTTTATGTGCATAAGCTGGAAATATGCTTTATACAATTGTATAAGTACATGTAGGTATAATAGTTTTGTTTTTCAAGGTGAAGTGTTTGATTTATATAGTTGAATGAGGACATAAGTATCTCTCCATGAACATGATCAAATTAGATATAGTTCCTCAACTTCCTATATGAACCTGAACACTGCTCAACAGTTATCATACCAGCTATAGGCATGCATATGTTGTGCGAAGAAATCTGATACC
>NC_088302.1:28669367-28859278 GCF_032854445.1 Liolophura sinensis | reverse complement strand
ATATGACGTCATGAAGCGGTTGGAATTTTGATATAACTTTTATCTATTCCGATGTATTTTTTCGATGTCGATGATTCCGAATCTGCTTATATTTGTCACGTTTGAGACAGAGTAAAAAAAAAAACCCTATTTTTAGAGTTTTGAATTTATATAATTTCAGTCGCCTGTTAATCCAAAATTATGAGTTATAAACTTGTAATTTATGCTCTTTTTATGAGGGTTGAACCAGTTTAAGCTGCCACAAAAACAGTTTTCTCGCCACAAGTGATTAATGACAAACCCCTATTTCAGAAACAGCAATTAAAGTTCATTCATTCATCCTAGACTGAAAGGGTAACTAAATAATTATATGTTCTTTAACTGCCTAGCTAATTGTTCATGATATACCTGAGTGGGCTGAGTACTTGTATATCGTGTGTAATGTATCCGCAATGCTGTGTTGGTGATCCACTATTACAAAATTTGTGAAGATGCAAACTGCTCTGTACTGAAGCAGGAGCTGAAAACCATTCGTGAGGACTGCTTGAAGGCCGTGAAACTGCAAGCAGTTCTAGATGCTGTGGTGAATGCTCTTTACAAGTATTAGAGATCGGAGATTACTGGCCAGAAATACATCAGTACAAAACCAATTAAATTTTTGCTAGTATTTTAATATAAATAATTACCTGTCACGAAATATTAGCTTCTTCTGAACAGATGCTCTCTTCAAAATAGGTAATAAATTTTTCTAAAATTTATACAGCGAGTCGCACTATAACTTTTTTCAATCTTTGGAATCTTTTGAACACTAATAATAGTACAGGTACGAGTCTGATATGTACTGAAAGGCAACTATTCAAGGCAGTTATTCAAGGCAGTTATTCAAGGCATTCTTAATACTAATCGGGATACTTTTTAGGTGTGTTTGGGGGGTGGAGGGCACTTTTATGAAACTTCATGTGACATCATTAACAAAGAAAAAGCGTAGGAAGTTCTTTCTATATGTTGGCTTCTGTGACGTAAGAGCTTATTTAACACGTATACATATTTTTCTGTTGGCAGCGTTGGGAACATCACGGCAGATAACATGCTCGGCGCTCGGATGTTTACATGGGACGACCAGTTTATTCTGTTCGCGGCGAGTAGCGTGCGAGGCGTCGTACAAATCTACCTGCATGATCCGTCAGATAAGAAGCGTCGTGAAGGCAAAGAAGCGCCGATAATCACAGCCAAGAAAGCTATCCTCAAAGAACCTGCCATGTATGGCACCGAGATGGTTACAGATGACTTCAGCCAAGCCTAGGCGTTGATCCATTCAGGAAAAACAGAGGCAGCTCCATCACATTGACCTAGAAAGAAGGCTCTTAGCAAAACAAGTTATTTTCTAGCCTTTCTGGAAGCAGTGCATTGCGGGGTTTCTCTTTCATACCTGACAAACTCTGTGCAATTCTGTTTACTGCGTTTGCTCTCAGATCGTTTGCGCATTTTATTCCTTAGTCGGGGGTGTTTTGTGTTTTTCATTTTTTTTTGAGATACGGAAATATTTATTGAGCTAGGTTTAGTTCGGGAATGTTTGACATGTTCAAAATATATGTATACAAGCTTACTTAGCCTTACACCTCGTGCTTCTAGTGCTATATTCATTTCATAACTATGCTGAATTGACGCTAAAAAAAGATTTATGCTGCTTTACCTTGAGTCTTTTTCTCAAATCTATAACAATCATTAATACAAAAGACAAAAGAACACCGATAAATTCGATATTTATAGATATGTATATGTATTTCGATATACATGTATATAGGTTCACATATTCACGATGCATTTTATGTGATGAAAACATGTGCTGAATAAAATGTGTTACCAATTACTACACTTTCCCCCAGGCTCTCCCCAGTTTCCTCTCACCATAATGCTGGCCGCCGTCGTGTAAGTGCAATATCCTTGAGTACGGCGTAAGACACTAATCAAGTAAATAGATAAATAAACCAATTACTACACATAACATCAAATCGTCCAAACCGGCAATCTGCCTGCGACTGCATCAAAATATCTCGAGGGTATTCTATGACAAATGTCCACGATTTAATTTGGCAGTCATTATGGTTATAAGATTTTTTTTTTTTTTTTTTTGATTGGTGTTTTACGCCGTACTCAAGAATATTTCACTTATACGACGGCGGCCAGCATTATGGTGGGCGGAAACCGGGCAGAGCCCGGGGGAAACCCACGACCATCCGCAGGTTGCTGACAGACCTTCCCACATACGGCCGGAGAGGAAGCCAGCATGAGCTGGACTTGAACTCACAGGAACCGCATTGGTGAGAGACTCCTGGGCCATTACGCTGCGCTAGCGCGCTAACCAACTGAGCCACGGAGGCCCCATGGTTATAAGAGCCATCTACACAATTTATACATGATTATCACAGTATAGTATTGTCAAGTATAATATTATCACATTGTACATCGTATGGAACCAGTGCGGTTGATCACCAGATTATTGTCCACAGATAACCAGATTGTTGTCGACTACATAATATCATCACTCTGAATTTTTTGACACAGAAGGCAGTTTGGTCATCGGCAGATATCCAGATTGCGATGCTCTGTCTGCACATACATTGGCACAGACTCGGTGCGCTCTTCCACAGATATCCAGACTGTGATGCTTTGTCTGCGTATACTTTGCCACAGACTCGGTGCGCTCTTCCATAGATATCCAGATTGTGATGCTCTGTCTGCACATACATTGGCACAGACTCGGTGCGCTCTTCCACAGATATCCAGACTGTGATGCTTTGTCTGCGTATACTTTGGCACAGACTCGGTGCGCTCTTCCACAGCTATCCAGACTGTGATGCTATATCTGCATATACTTTGGCACAGACTCTGTGCGCTCTTCCATAGATATCCAGATTGTGATGCTCTGTCTGCACATACATTGGCACAGACTCGGTGCGCTCTTCCACAGCTATCCAGACTGTGATGCTATATCTGCGTATACTTTGGCACAGACTCGGTGCGCTCTTCCACAGATATCCAGACTGTGATGCTTTGTCTGTGTATACTTTGGCACATACTCGGTGCGCTTTTCCACAGACATCCAGACTGTGATGCTATATCTGCATATGCTTTGGCACAGACTCGGTGCGCTCTCCCACAGATATCCAGATTGCGATGCTATATCTGTGTATATTTTGACACAGACTCGGTGCGCTCTTCCACAGATATCCAGATTGCGATGCTATATCTGTGTATATTTTGACACAGACTCGGTGCGCTCTCCCCCAGATATCCAGATTGCGATGCTATATCTGCATATACTTTGGTACAGACTCGGTGCGCTCTCCCACAGATATCCAGATTGCGATGCTATATCTGTGTATATTTTGACACAGACTCGGTGCGCTCTCCCCCAGATATCCAGATTGCGATGCTATATCTGTGTATATTTTGACACAGACTCGGTGCGCTCTTCCACAGATATCCAGATTGTGATGCTGCATATACTCTAACACAAACTCGGTGAGGTCATCGGCAGATACACAGATTGTTTAACCAGATTTCATGTTACCATCACCATGAATACTTTCGTACAGAATAGCTGAAGTCATTCACAGACAACTCAGTGGTTTTCGACTTGATGGCACTGTCACAGTATACTTTGGTGCAGAATCCACGGTGTAAGGCACAGTGTTGGAGCAAAGAAGCCCTGGGTACTTTCACAAAACTTCATTTTCTCATGCTGTCTTACTTTACCAAGACAGTTCTGCACGACGTTCAGATTTATTCTGCATGGCGTCAACATTATCCCAGTCACATCACCACTGCATTTCCCTGTTGGAATTCTCCGGGTTTCCAAACAGCGACCTCAGGGTCAGGTACCTCATGGCCAGAAACTGATGGTTAACTGATAGTCGTTTTAGTTCTGACTGAACTTAAACGGCGGTCTCTCCCTTATTAGCCGGACAAACCAGAAATAAAAGGGAGTGAAACAGAAGCTGGCATGCAACAGCAATTTTAAAGAAAGGTATACATGAAAAGTGTATAAGAAATTAAAATGAAGTTGATGGCAGCGAAAGAGCGAGAAAACTGTTTGCCACAGAACCACAGAAGAAACTGCTGGCTAGGACCACCTTTACACCACGAAAGAGCGAGAAAACTGTTTGCCACAGAACCACAGAAGAAACTGCAGTCTAGGACCACCTTTACACCACGAAAGAGCGAGAAAACTGTTTGCCACAGAACTGTTTGCCACAGAAGAAACGGCTGTCTAGGACCACCTTTACACCTCTTTACACCACGAAAGAGCGAGAAAACTATTTGCCACAGAACCACAGAAGAAACTGCTGGCTAGGACCACCTTTACACCTCTTTACACCACGAAAGAGCGAGAGAACTGTTTGCCACAGAACCACAGAAGAAACTTCTGTCTAGGACCACCTTTACACCTCTTTTGGCAAAAACGCATTAAAATACTGGATTCTACTGAGGCCTGCCGGGACCTTAATAGGGTACAGTGACATCACATGACTTGTGATCAATTTCCTAAATTTCTGCATCTTAAAATGATTGATTGACGGACTGGTTGGTGTTTAACCCCATGTTTAAGAACTGCACAGTTATATGGCAGGGGTCAGGTTTATTGGTGATATAAGCCTGGCTTGACAAAGCTCCTGACTTAAAGCTGTAATGAAAACAGCAGGAGCTGGATTTGAACAGGTAAACCTCGCTGGCCATGTACATTTCAAATACATGTACATTTCAAATACATGTACAGGTAGTTTCATGGATTCATTACACGGTGATGCTCCGTTTTACACACTATTTAAAAACAAAAAACTGTTCTTGAGAATAACAACTGACAAGAACTACATCCATAAGTAAAATTCGGTAAATAAAGTGTTTATTTTTCTCAATACTGAATACATGTATTTCTTAAAAAAAAAAACCCGGTCAAAAGCAGGCCTACAGTAATTTTCATTTCATTAAATCGTTGTTAACAAACATGTTTGCAACACTAAAGACTTACTACAGTACATGAAAAAGACCCCAAAAAAACAAATCAAGATTATTATAACTCTACTCAATACAGGGCTACAATACTCAATACATATTGCAGTTTGTGTCCATTTAATAGTAAACAATCTTTCAGCACTACATAAAGCTTTACTTACAGCCTTGGTTACTAGATTATATTCAACAGGATACTAAAAGCCATTCTCTCACCGGAGTCAGATTTATTGGAGAAAAGCAGTCAGAGCCCAGAGAAAATAGCCACCCTTCACCAGGCACGATAACAAACCTCCTAACCACAGCCACATCAAGGGTTATTGGATTCAAAACACTTGACATCATTTGCCAAGGGCCAAACAGCTGTCCTGAGAGTTAGAAATGAGTCTGAGAGTAGTTCTGACGAAGTGTTCAAATTCTGTCCAGAGTGAAAAATGAGTCTGAGAGTAGTTCTGACGAAGTGTTCAAATTCTGTCCAGAGTGAGAAAGGAGTCTGAGAGTAGTTCTGACAAAGTGTTCAAATTCTGTCCAGAGAGTGAGAAATGAGTCTGAGAGTTCTGACAAAGTGTTCACATCTCAGCAATCAGTTTTCATACACTTTCCATTCGGAAAAATAAAATATATATATATACGTGAGCATTGTACTGTGTCCATGGCCTCATTGAAATGGCGCTGGGAAAACCTTGTGCAGAGAACACACTGTATAAATATAGGCACTCACATGTATTCACACATCAAAAATTAAAGGCACTGGGTATACTGACAATTTCCACAGCTTCTCATGACAGTCCAGTGCAGTATCTTTGTCAGCTGTAGTACTTTTGTGCCTGTCTTTGCAATGTATCACATATTGCTTTCCTGAAATTTAAAGTGGAAACAAACATTTGAAACTTAAAACTTCTAAAAATTGGATGGTTGGTTGTTAGCTTCCAATAAATTTGTCACTCTTACTTACACATTACATGTAAGTACATATCCTCGGGGTTTTACCTCGTACTTAACAATTTTCCAGTCATATGAAGACAAGAAGTCAACATGTCTGTACACATATTGTGTCTTCTTAGTGGTAGGGCAAGACCATGCTCCCAAAGTGCTGCCACCACTGAAGCATCATGCTGAAGACACCAGGCATGATAACCCACCAAGTCACACTATAATGACACCGGGCTAGCCAGTCGAGTTTCCTTCCTCTGACTGGGAGTTTCCTATCAATGCTGAGTGCCAAATGAGGCAGCAACAAGTACCATTTTTTAAGTCTTTGGTATTACTCTAAGCATTAGATGTACACTGGTCAAATCACAAAGTTGTTTCTTTACAGCAGCCCAATCACAATGATGTTATATTTATAGTGCTGCCTCACTAAAATAACATGCTGGAAAATCACGGCGGAAATATGAAGATTTCCAACTGTTATTAAGCACAACTTGGGCATGTCCCAGCAGAACCCAAGCAAGATGATGGTCTCAACAGCCAGCACTGCAGTGGGGTTAAAATGCCCAGTATACATGGTGTTTCAAACAGATTGACCCAATTTCAAAGCAGTATATTTCACGTTTGCGGCATATCACCATTACAGTTTCCTCCCACCATAATGCTGGCGGCTGTCGTATAAATGAAGTATTCTTAAATACTGCGTAAAACAAATATCAAATAATAAATACCATAATTACACAAAAAAGTTACAAATGGTTATATAATTTATAAGTTTTACCAAGAATTTGATAAATGCTCTATATGCCCTCCACCTGCTGAGGCACAACATGGAAACAATAGTTTTTACCCCAAAGTTGAAACACCTCCAAGAGTACAAAATGCCTTGTATTGTGGAGTTGACATCTTGTGAACGCAAAAAAATTTAGCAGTGGCCATATGAAAACATTATGCCCCACCCTTTCAAGTGGTAAAAGTTTAATTCATAGTTGCCTAGACAGTGATAACCAATAGGGTCCATGCTTTTGAAACACGGTTGTAGTTGTGTAGAACAGAGCCTTGCATTATTCTCACCTGAAGACATCCTGTTTGAAGAGGCACGCTGCAACGTGCCCTGTGTCAATGTACCGCACCTCCGCCCCGGCCAGATCTCCTCCAGACTCAGCACCCCGTCCCGAGGTATGTATGCGTCTTTCTTAGCTGCCACAATGATGATCAAAACTCGTGTCGAGTGGCCGAGAGAAGTTGCCCAGGTGGGTGAACTCGTCCATGACACCCCGCATGAATTCCAGTGCCTCACTCCGCAGTGTGGTTTTCTTCTGGCCAGGCAGAAGGGACGTGTAACTAGGCAGGTTGAGAAAAGTACTTCTAGAGCCCCTGTGGTGGTATTCACTGCCGTCCAAGGTAAACTTGTTATAAAACACTGACTGTGGCAATATCGCCGTGTCTTTCCCCCTGGGTCTCTGCTATCACAATGTTTTGACATAGTCTCACTCTGTCCCATATCTGAAGAGTAACTCTGTACAAACTTTTGTCCCAGGTGATATGCATCCTGAAAACACATAATAATAAATGGACAAAATAAAAATAATAAATGTACAAACTTCTGTCCCAATTAATGTGTATCCTTAAAATACATTTTAAATAAACTTCAAACACACTTCTGTCACACACTTCCAAATTAAAATCACCCTAAAAACATACATTAAATAAACTTTGTACATGTACAAACTTCTCTTCGAACTGATATGCTCCTGAATACTTGATATACATCCAGAAAGTACATGTATAAAATTCTGTACAAACCCATATTAGCTCTGAAAATATAACTTAAATACACTGTGCTAACCTCTGTCCTAACCAGAATGCTCTCTGAGGTACAAAAGAAACTCCTGTTCTATCTTAGCATTGTTCTGTACAGGACATTTCAAATAAATTAAATGTATGAGGTAAAAATACTATGGAATCCAATGAAATTATACATTTTAGCAGGAATGAAGTTTTGATTGATTTGTAACCTGAAAATTACATCCCCTGTAATACCCCATTCATAAATATTTTCACATTTAGATCATTGCAATACAATCAAGAATAATTTTTGTTCATTGTCTTTTGACTAATTTCTCTTTCTAACTCAAGATACAACTTTTTCAATACAAAAATATTAATATCCAGTCGCTAATAAATACCCAAAATTTAGGTGACATTCTTATGGAAAGAATAGAAGAAACTATAATGGATTGTTTCCTTTTTTTTTTCATGAACAAAACCTTTTTCTCATGAACAAAACCTTTTCCAGAGACGAATGTCCATTTACGTATAAATTCTGCCAGGCCTACTCCTCTTATAAAACAGTCAGATGTTCTTCGTTTTCTGTTATGTTATAATATTATAACCACAGTTTTCTGTTATAATATTATAGCCACAGTTTTTCTGTTATGTTACAATGTTATAACCAAAGTTTTCTGTTATGTTATAATATTATAACCAAAGTTGAAAAAGAAACGCAGTGACTTCCCATAGTTCTGTATACTAGTTGTACGACAACAGTCAAGCCATCATTAAAACCCTGCTTGTTCAACGTAATGCCAATATTTACCATCAACTCATCCCTACTTTAATTTATTATTGGGACTTAACAGTAACGTTTCTTTTAATTTGTGTTTATTTGTCTCTGTTAATTTCTTTAAAAATCCCTATCTTTTACATTAACCAGATTAAAAAACAAACAGAAATAATTACTTACCTACTTCATCTTTTCTGTCAGGGTTCAGTTTCACCCCCCACCCCCACCCCCAAAAAAGAAACTTTTTCAGCATGGCCCAAGAGTACTTACATCTTCTGGGAGTGGATCAGTTGCCTTAACTCCTTCTCATAGACACTGTTCTCAAAATACTGTAACTGGAGAATATCCCAAGGAATGGCGCCACTCAAGACACCCTGTGTGAGGAGAAACCATGTTATCATGCATTCATGCAACTAAACTGACACTTTACAACACACAACCAAACGACACACAGCTGCACCAGACACAAATACACCTCAAACAACGGCAGGAGACACAACAACACCTCACACAACCACACCAGACACAACCACACCAGACACAACTACACCAGACATAACCACACCAGACACAACCACACCCCACACAACTGAACCAGACAAAACTTCACTTCACACAACCGCACCAGAAACAACCACACCACACACAACTGCACCACACACTACTACACCTCACACAACCGCACCAGACAAAACTACACCTCACATAACTGCACCACACACAACCACACCAAACACAACCACACCAGACACAACTACACCTCACACAACTGCACCAGACATAACCACAGCAGACATAACCATACCCCACACAACCACACCAGACACAACTACACCTCACACAACTGCACCAGACACAACCGCACCAGACACAACCACACCACACACAACCGCACCACACACAAAAACCACCGCACACAACTGCACCAGGCATAACCACATCTCACACAACCACACCAGACAAGACCGCACCCGACACAGCCACACCTCACACAACTCCACCACACACAACCACAACATGTAGGTACATGTAATGGTTGAAGGATTTAACTAAGTGGGTCACATCAAGGATTTCAACTCACATCTCAGCAGCCGAAGTCCAGCACTCTACCAGCTGAGCTAAAGGGAAATTCCATCTAGTAAGCACTGAAAGTCTGCACCCATTACACTCCTCCCCATTTAAATTCTTCCCTCTCCCAAGACACACCCACATTCACAGGCTCAGAGGCCCCCGCTTCATGGAACCTGTTTCGTCATGGCACCCGGTGTAATGGTTGAAAGATTTCACTGAGTGTGCCACACCAGCATTTAAACTCTGGTCTCAGCAGCTGAAGTCCAGCGCTCTACCGACTGAGCTAAAGGGAAATTCCCACTTCCCACTAGCTACTGCTAGTATAAGCACTGGAAGGCTGCACCCGTTACACATGTAGAAGAAATTGCTCTCAATACACAACCTGAATCATGACATAGCCACCACAATGTGAAACTGTCCATTTGTGGCTTCAGTGTTCAAGTTAATTTATGTTAAAATTCTCTCCCAACTGTAAGCTGATACAGATGTGTGATGATTTTATCCAGGAAAATGCAATAATGACTTAGTACAGATACACTTAATCCATACAAGTACAAATTTATTTATTTACACTGAATCATGTTCAATGTAATATTCAGGAATTTTGACCATCAAGAGTCAGGTTTATGAGTGGAGGAAACTGGAATGTCCACAGTAAACCACCAACCTACATGAGAGATCTGACAAACCTCCTGACATAAAATCTGTAATCAACACAGCTAGAGCTGGATTTGAACACACAACCTTACTGGTCAAGGGTCTGACAGCTGCAACAGGCACAACAAACTGCATTGTGTGAAGGAACACCATTTAAGCATGACAATGAACATTTCTTATCAACAAGTACAGTGACAGTGAAGAGCTTGGACCAGCCCGTGACACACCCACTATAAACAACATGTAGCTGTTCCCACCCCACTCTAGCACATTTTCAGTGCCGCCTCACTGTAATACCATGTCAAAGACACTAGACAATGATGCACTGTCACAGTATACCAACATCTGACAGAACATAACATGGCCTTGGCCTACTTGTGCTACATGTATTGGATTGGTTTTACAGGTAGTACAATAAACTAGCTTAAAAACACCAAAAAGCGTTTCTTAAGAGTAGTGTGTTTCTCCGCTTTGCAGACTTCTCCCAGTCTGCATCAATTCAGAGCCACATGTGTATAAAATGTGTTCATATTTTCAGCACGGTAAATTACCCAATACCTACACTGTACACAATGATTAAGCAACAGGCCGTAGCAATTTTTAGAAACCCATACTTACTCAGCCAACAGCTAAAGCAGGCTTTTGAGCAGAGTGGAGAGGACAAGGAAAGGGAACAGCATCTACATCCCAATAAAAACTTACTGCTTTTACCTTTCACTAATATTTAACATTTATATCTTTCATAAAAACTAAAAAAATTTCTGTTTACTGCTTTGAATGACCAAACACACAAGACAGTATACATTTTCCAAGGAACTTAAAAGTAATTTTGCAGGCTTTATTTATCATATGGTGATTCAGAGTACATGTACATGTACATCTATCTTTCTGTTGTAGTTAGAATTGTCTCCCTTTGTTACAAATGTAACAAATGCCAGTATTTATCTCCCTTGTTCTCACCTGGGTGAAGACACATGAAGCTGTACTCCAGGACAAACAAGGAACCAAAGAAACAGGTCTGATCCAGTTGGCAGCAGCAAGGGAAGCCATCTAGTGGTGTAAAAAGGGCATTTGTAGGACACCCCACCTCACATCTATTACTCAAATCCCCTCCCCATTAAAACCCTCTAACATACCACCCAACATCCAACCCTGTCCCACTGCAGCACCCAGCATCACTGAGATACCTCACCAACATCTGGCACAAGACAAATGCTGTAGTTTGTTAATGTCAGGTGTAATATATGCACAAACATGTATTAGCTACATGTTCACATTTGCTTAAGCTACTATTACAAATATGTACAAGTCACAGTGCACAAAGTGAAGCATACATAAAGTCTATATGCGCATGTTAAAGAAGGGGACTTAACGCAGGGTTCCACAGGGTTTGTAGCTACATAAATTTCCTAGCATAAATCAGCTAAGCCACAAGCAGTCTATAGAATGGCTACCAAGACATCAATTTTTTTCCAGAAAGACATTGAAATCTATCCTGGCTGTGTAATCCGTCTCTTGGTGAGAGTGCTCTGTGCAGAGATGTGAGTAAGTAAATCAGTGATGCCGACTGCTGCTCCCGCTTAACACCTACAGCCCCAGGGGCATACCTGTGTAAAGCTACATGACGCAGTGCTCCAGGACAGGCATGGTACCAGAGAGACTGGTTTGTGCCAGCTTGTCGCAGCAGCTGAAGCCATCTGGTGCAAACAAAATCAAATATCAAAATTTATATTATCTTTATGTAGATCTGATTGCAGCCTTACATGTAAGTATATTCCATTTATAAAATCGTCCTTTGCCTACATGAAAAACTGTGATACTTCAAACACTGTCTATCAATATGTAGGCCTACAACTGTCACTTCAGTAATTACGATGACTCTCAACAAGTAGATGTCTATTATTATAGGCTGTATTATTTAATTATCCATTATCCCTGGACACATTTTACTATATGGCATAATGGATCATGAACAGTAATTAAACCATAAAGTGGATTGTATAATATTTGCATTATATGAGCGATTTCATATCTGATGGATGTTTCATATTTGATGGATGTTTCATATTTTGATGGATGTTTTGCTCCAGACTCAAGAGAAGTCCACTTATAGAAAATGTATGTGATGTGCATTAGTAAGTGAAGGAAACTGGATTGAGAAAATGAGCTGTACGTCTAGGTTTTAAATCACTGGAACTCATTTAGCCAACTACCCCAATTCACAAAGAAAATATTTGGTAATAAAAAATTTTTTGCCTTAGATTCTGAAAGTGATCCCACAAGAGAGGTGGCTAAGAGAAAACAAGTTGGGCTTTAAATGTTGTGTCAGGTTTTTGAAAGTTTATGTACTGATTGGAAAAAATATACATATAACAGCTTCTCTCAGCACAGCAAAATCTTTTCAAAGCCCACAAACATGCAACCATTGTTGTTGTTGTTGAGCCTTGACATTCTCTTGTAACCTCACTTGTAACCTCACTTGTCTCCAAAACTGTGTCAAAAGTGAAAAACAGTAAGAAATAATAGTTGCTCTAAACGGCCCTTTGTAGTATAAGCACTCTTTACCTCCTTGGCTTGTTCATGGATGATATATTTTCACAATTCACCCATGGATGATAATCACTACATGCATGTCCATGATTCACCTGTGAACACTTTACTTACATGTCCTCCCATGGAAACGCCGGTGATTGCTAAAGGCCCATAACCCTGTCGTTCACACCAGTGAAGGAGAACCAGGGACTCCAGTACAAGCGCCCCACCCATCACAAACAGGTCACTCACGTTGTGCAGGCTGGACCGGCTGAAAGTTACAACATCAGTACAATAACATAACATTAATTAAAGCATAATAAGGTATTATTATATTATAATAAGGTATCCCATTAAGGTAATGGGAATTGGGAAAATTTTAATTTAAAAAGGAACATACTTTGGGGAATAAGTGTACCAGAGAGCATTCATTTTCAGGTTAACTAAAACCAAGCACACAAAACCTTTAGGTCACATATTAAACCGTAACAACCGACCTCCCCTGCCCACCATACACAAATATTCAAACAATAAAGGAGAGGTGTGCACATCTGCAAAGAGTATATTTGGGGAAATCAGTCAGCTACAAATTAGGACATTTGAAATGGGGCCAAATATTAGCCCCTGTAGCATATGTAGATTATGCCCTGATTAATGAAGGTACCCTTGTGGTGGGACACCATCACTTCGTAAATTGATTATCCACATACAATCAATTCCTGCATCGGCTCCAGTCTTAAAGAACAATGATCTACAATTTAGACACATACAAAAAAACATATTACTTGAAGAGTGTAATTATTAATCAAATCTGGTAATATTACAAATTACTTACATCTGATGTTTGGGCTTCCTTTCTCCATGTTTTCAGAAGTCAAGGAAGACTTCAATTCAGCTCTCATGTCAAACTGATAGGTGACTTACAAAGTGAAAAATAAATAACATGACCATTTATCGATAACAAACGACAGATGGTGCATAGATTCACTACATTAAATCATACTACTTCACGGCAAACCCTGAGCAGACTAAAATGGAAATAGTTTAATCCAAAAGCCCTAATTGATCACAACAACATTAAACAGACTCTTCATTAAGTCTGATGTCAATGTTGACACAATTATCTTCCATGATCACAGACCAAAATTAGGAAAAAACTGAATGGTAAGAAAGAAACAGGTTAACTGTTAATATGGGAAAAGGATATAGAAAGGGTTCTCTAAGATTATGGATGCCACGCCTGCCTCCTTCAACAGTGGTTTGGCCATCAGAGTACGGCGTCTCCAGAAAAACTACAACAGTCAAGAAATGTACATAATCATCACATTGTCACGGCTTGCTCTAAAATCAAGCAACAGTTGCAACATCTCGCAAAGTCAAACATCATCATGTCCGAGAGGAATTGTCGGCCTGAGCAGGTGATGGGGTGTGGGGATCCAGGATGTCAGCCTGGGTTGAGCACTCCCACATGCCAGAGTGGTGAGTACATCGGCATAGAAATGAACATGGTGAACAGACAGTACATATAGTCACTGAAGCAAGAGGCGAGACTTCATAGGAGTGCATGACTTCAGATTCAAGACTCATAGGCTTTGATAAAATTTGCTGCATACGTAGACAAAATTGTTGTTTAGTTTCTTACATGTATTTAGGACTACAGGGCATATCATGAAACAAATATATCCACTAAAACACCTCAAGTATTTATAAATAAATTTTATATAGCACCAATATTCATCTCCATGTCAACTTCACTTCCATTACAAACATAACGAAGGTAATCCCTGCAGGTGTTTTTATACGTGATTACTAGGGCCAGGGACACCTACTAGAGACATGCAGCCTGTGTGATGCACACCGCTGGACAAATACATTGTTGGTCGTGTATTGTCATGAATTACAGTAATCTGATACAAATATAAATTTATATGACTCACTGAAAGGAAGCTTTCCCAAGTGGTCTTTTATTTGATTTGTGGATAACATCCCACTCAAAAATGTTTCACTTACACAAGAGCAGTCAATTTAATGGATGAAAAAATCAGGAGAGCCTGCGGTAAACCAGAAGCCTTTAAAATACATGTAGGCTCACACATGTAACTGACAAACTTTCTCATCCATGACACACAGATTTTCGGGGCCTCCGTGGCTCAGTTGGTTAGCACGCTAGCGCAGCGTAATGACCCAGGAGTCTCTCACCAATGCGGTCGCCGTGAGTTCAAGTCCAGCTCATGCTGGCTTCCTCTCCGGCCGTATGTGGGAAGGTCTTCCAGCAACCTGCAGATGGTTGTGGGTTTCCCCCGGGCTCTGCCCGGTTTCCGCCCACCATAATGCTGGCCGCCGTCGTATAAGTGAAATATTCTTGAGTACGGCGTAAAACACCAATCAAAAAAAAAAAAAAAAAAAACACACAGATTTTCATCCAGGGGAAACTCAATGTGTGTGCTCTAACAGATGAGAGTGTTGATCAGCATATATATGCCACCTAAAAGTCATACAAGAAGGTCAAGCATTCACTGGTCACAGCCAAGGCAGATAAGTTGTTTAAATCTCTCATGCACATCTGCTCGTTTCTACCACATACATGATCTCCTGTACCAGCCAGGTGTAAACACACAGGACGTAACTTGGTTTTCCATTCTTTAGGTAGGATCACTTGGAACCTGTTAACAAGTATTAAGAATCATTTGAGTAAAAACCAGTGACCAGCTAACAGCAGCATTATGAAGAGGTGATTTCTACTGATATTCCTAGACTGTCAAAGCAGTTTTACATGCATCTGAAATGGCTAAGTGTCTACCAGGCTTTAATATCTAACACATCAATTTTGTATGATCTGTGTAAAATATCTTTCTATCAGGGCAGTTAATTCTGTTTTTTATTTAGAATTTATCCAATGAGAACTAAATTCAAACAAGCGGGATCTTTGCTCACGAACATGGGGTCTGACATAAGGGCGTCTGGTAAACAGAGGCTTCTTTCACCTATTCTCCCAAGATTTCTTCAGGAAATTATTCCAGTAATGACTTAGGAGAGATAATAAAAAACTCAGGCTCCAATCAATTAAAATGACAAAAAGGAAAATTAAACTAAGCATGCTTACTTTGCCCTTTCCACTTCTTTGGGCATCACCCCTGGTAGACAACGCGAAAATGGGGATACAAAGTGACCCTCCAGTGTGCGAACACTGCCTTGAACATACTCCTGAAAACATAGGATATTTAAATCAGCAAACCAACCTCGAATAGCCATGGACAAATAATCCTGTGAAGTTTAAAATAATGTATTTAAAAGTATCAATTTAGTGTTATTTCAAAGTTATTATAATGCAATGTATATAAAAGCTACATGAATATTTTACCTTTGATCTTTTAATAATCCTACATTATGTTATTTGTTTACTTGATTTATTTGTCGCCACAATATGACTGACATATTGTTGATGTGGCGTTATTAAACACATAATAGTTCATTCATTTATTTGATTGTTTTTTAATGTTACATTCAAGAATTCTTACTGGGACTATGGTGGGCAGTTTTAGGCATATAGGAAACCAGATCGCCTGGGTTAAAACCCCCACCTTTGGCAAGTTACTAAGGAATTTTCCCACATCTAATGTACAGATATCCATACCCGTATATTGGTGGAAATCATATGGCCTTTTTGCTTTATTTATTTATTCATTTGATTGGTGTTTTACACCATACTCAAGAATATTTCACTTATATGACGGCGGCCAGCATTATGGTGGGAGGAAACCGGGCAGAGCCCAGGGGAAACCCATGACCATCGGCACGTTGCTGACAGACCTTCCCACATACGGCCGGAGAGAAAGCCAGCATGAGCTGGACTTAAACTCACAGCGACCGCATTGGTGAGAGTGGCCTTATTGAGATTACATTGTTAACCAGGCTGTAACCAAATGACAAAAGAAACAACATATCAGATTGTTTAACTACCTTACAATCAAATTCACATATACGCCGCATATTATCTAAGCTAACATCACAACACAATAACATGATTTCTGAGCAAAAAGCGAAAAAACAGAAACAACATTAAATTAATGTGCAAACTGCTCCTGCAATACTCCAGAACTGAGACCAGTGGGAATAATTAGGAAGAAATCAGACTCATGTGGTGGCATTCTAACATCTCAGCGAGCACAGGGTAAGATCAGGTCTTACCTTGTCAATGTGGACAGGATAGTCAGGAGAAACCAGTGTCTGGCAGGACTCTCGGTTTGATATGATCTGTCGGAACTCGAACAACCTAGTGCAAAAATAACCTAAGTCCTATTATATAATATAAGTCCTAATAAATAAATAAATATATATATATATATATATATATATATATATATATATCTTTTAATACATTAAGACAAAACAAACTGAGAAAAGAAATTTGACACTGAAGTCCTGTAGGGATTTGTCAATACATGAGCAATGTGAAATAGAAAAAAAAAAAAAAAAAAAAAACGACATATGTCTTGACAACACAATCTCTGATCCCTACACAGACAGATAAATACCGTTTGAGGTTGTCTGGTTTGCCCCATCCTTTGGTAAAAAACTTTGTGATGAGGATTCGGCGATAGAGCTGATCAAATCTGCTCATATTAACATGAGTCTACCAAACAGCTGGCCGTCACCCAGTGCCACCACTGCACGACCATCGCAAGGCCCTACACCATCTGAAATCATATCAAAATCCTGTTAGGTTGTGTAACTTTGCAACAATTACTTTGATCACTTAGCATGCTTTTTAAGCCAAATGAGATCTATTACACAATAACAGGGTTCAAATAATACCCTCCAAGTAATAAAATGAGGGAAAAATCCCAAGAATTCGCTACAGTGTTAAATAACAGTATTATCATTATTAGGGGTAAACTTTGCATGGAAAATTACTTAAAACAACATTGTAAATGACATCTACCAATCTGGTTCTACAGCCTAGATCAAATTCATCACACCATTTAAAGCCCTGCTAGAAGTGTGTAGGGACCTAAATATAAGAGCCTATCCAGCTTAGACATCACAAGCATACTTACTGCTTTACAAACTTAACAACTTTTATTTTTTTTGAAAACTCAAATCAGTAATCAGAATTTTTGAACACTGAAGATTAAATGTTGTTTATGCATGTACTGCTACAGTACTGAGAACAGTAATTCTTCAACCGTTTTCGCATGTTTGCAAAGTGTTTATTCCAGAATATTCTAAAAACATTATTCTTTGTAAACCGCTAAAATTATACTTTTTTGTGAAAATCTGTGAACAACTGGCCAATTGTCTCCAAAATCAAATTGTAAATGTGCATTAACTACACTGAAAGTTGCTCTTTCATGTACATGCTAAAAGGCTGGGGAATAAGTCGAGTCAGCATTTCAGTTCAGTGTCACAAGTTCACGCAGCTTTGGAAAAGACAGGGTGGGGGCTCTCGTGAACTATTGTGGCTAAAATACGTGATTCTACGGTAGCTGATAGCGGCGCTGTTCAGTCAACGGACCCAGCTATGCAAAATGTATATTCAGTCTAGCAAGTATCGAAAAATCTCGCCTTTTAGCTGATATTGTCTCATCAGTATACGCGTTAACCCTCGGGACTGAAATGCAGACTCGGTTCATTACCGTAGCACCAAACCAAACTTTAACTGAAAAGAAAATATAAAAAAAATGTTTCAAACTGTCAAAGCTTTGCATAGTTGCGAATTGTATCTCTCTGTATTGATTGTGTCTGATTGACAGCAAGCCACATTTACCATATCTTCACACGCACATTAAATCTTCCCTAACATGCCTCGCGTAAATCGACATCTACTGAGTGCTCCCCATAATCAACAAACCAGTTCTGAGTGTTGCCGAATCAACAATGATCCATTACACATTTACAAAATAAATACATTTTCAGACATTACACCCACTGTGGCTGTCATCTCTTCTAATAGTTGTACATACAAGTCTTGTGATTGATGTGAGCGCACAAAAAAATAAGGTCGTTAAATGGAGATAATACCTGTGGAAATTATTATAGTAGCACTAGGCAAGTCTAGGTTCACTCCCTCAGGTCATCAGAGGGCGCTAATCGCGTCAGTCTCATTCCTTCTCACAAGTGATCAAAATGGCAACAGACAACACTGTTGGCGTAGTGTCTGAAAATGTATTTACCAACACTATGTGTTGATCAACACAATGTGCAACTAAGCTTTGCGCATCACAATATTTTATGGCACGTGCTTAGGCTAGGAACAGCTTACTAGCTATGTATGTCAGTGTGAATCAGAAATCTGCTGATAACCACGTACGCCCGCCTTGTTAAAATATTCATAGTGGTAAGCCTACAGAATGTCAGCCCAAAGCTAAGCTGAACGTCACTTCCCTAATGCCGCAATTCTTAAAGAGAGATATTTGGTAGGATAAAATTTTCGCGTCCTATCACAAACTGGGACGCTACGGTAGGAACGTCCAGCTTGGCTTTGGGCTAACAGAATGTTTACCGCTTTAGCTTCATGTTATGTTACTGTTAGGCCTACTGTGGCAGATGAAGTGTCTTTAACATTGTCACACAATCAAAGCCCTTTACAGGATTTCAGTGACATTCACAAAGAATGGCAAGGCATTTCTAAATCTAAGTGAACAGAAGATGAAACTGAAATGCACTACCTAACGCCGGAATATGTTGACTTTGATTTGTCTTCTACGGTTGCTGTCTGCTTTCTGGGAAGCCGTATCTGCTTAACCCATTTATGGTTTCTGCAACCGGCATGAGTGGAGTGAAGTGCCAAGCTAGAACTGTCCGCCGCTTACACCAATCGATATAGTCACAAACTTTTTGCTATTGACGAATATATGTATAATTTAATCGTATTAATCCAAGACTAATGTAACTGTTACATTAGCCCCAGTAATAATTAACTAAAAGATAACAGACAAACAAATGTAAAGAAAACAAAACCTTCGTCGGTATGGAATTTCTGGCCAGTCTTGTCCCGAACTCATTCAATGGTCGCGGCAATAAGGACGCAGAACTATGGCTCAAAAGATTTCACATCTTTGTCAGATTCCACAAGCTGACGGATGACAGGGCACCTGACCTGTTTGCTCTCTGCATGAAAGATGATGCTAAGATTCGATCTCCACCAACTAAGACCGGGTTAGGGTCTTTAGTAAAACTGCGACCGGAATGGTAATCGTCATTTATCTTTCATTGCATGTCTAACGTAGATAGGAAAACTCCTCAAGGCGTTCTCAGTTAACAACAGGCGTTTATTATACATAACAACATGGGAATGACCAGACTCTGAGTCCTTAGAGGTCAGCCCCCAAACCCTTTTTCCTTCCTCCTTTTACTTGAGAAACAACCATATTTATACTTACAATTATTTGTATACTTAACTATTACTAACAGTTGCTGGTTTCAGGTATAAACTTGTTCTTTAATTTCAAACACTGACTGATTAGTCAAATGCACATGCGGAAAGTTGATCCTCACACTTAATCTACTTAAGTATACATGTTAACAAGCTGGACACAGCTGACTACCCAGTCTATAGCTTGATTTAACTATTCGTATGTCACATGTCTATTATAACCATTTTACACGTACATTACTCAAAACCGCTACATGTGCGTACACAGGTTGCCTGTTACTCGTTTACTAGTAGTGTACATCAATTATTGGGATGATCAGTATATACCTGATCATAAGTGGATGGAATCGTACGCCGGTCGTATACCGCCAGGATTCTAACCCCATCTTCCGGTGTATGCGCGAAACTCCCTAGAACTCGTATCTCTCAAAGGCCCTATATATTTTACACTGCTTAGCAATTAACTTGCTTAAGGAAAGGAATAACACAATGCTGGAGAGTCCCTTTCCGTCTCACAGCAACATCGTAGGTCTAGGCTAACCTGGGAATTGATGAATCAACAGATTTCCTCTCTGCAGTCAACTGCCATCTTCGGTTGTTACCAGTGTGACTGTACTGCATTCTCTAACCTTCCTGAATGAGATCAAGATTCAACTTGCCTGATAATGTGGAATTTTATATATTTTCTTAGTTTTTGGATGATTTGTGTTGACCGCTGTTTTGATTTTTCGTTTCACTATTATTGACCCGGAACGTACATGTTGGTTGACGACGGGTAGGCCTATACGGATATCTGTTTTGAAGACCGGCAAATGAAAAACTGAAAGATGCCGGCTTGGGATACCTAACGTCTCGCGATGCCGTTAAGAAATCAACGGGCCGTTGGTCAAATAATTAAAACTGGGACTAATAGGCCCTACTAATTATATTAATTATATTACTTAGTGGCAGGTTAAAGTCGCAAAATCAAAACTATACACCACTAATAGTCACGGCGAGCCAGTGCTTTCATTGTTTGGACCAGCAAAGGTTACAATTTTCAGGTACACATGTCTTGAACGCATCCTCCTTCGCAGACACTTAGGGTTCAAACTATGGCCGCGTTCACATGTTTTAGTTGATGTAAGCGACGGTTAGTCCAGGTGCGGAGCATCAGTCTCCTGACGCTGGCCCTAGTTTCAACAACACGTTTATGGACCATACTCTTCGAAGGCTACTATTATCCAGAACACCTCCACTGTTAGCAAGATTCCGAAAATATATTTCTTGAAACATTAACAAAATCTATACACATTGTAAGGTTTCAAAAACTGATTCAAGTTTTAAAAAGGGATAATACACCAATGTTTTTTTTTGTTTTTTTTTTTACATACATAAATATATCGACAGGTGTGGTCTATATACTCGCCACTACAACTGATCACCACGCGGGCAGGCAACGTTGTTGTTGGCACTGAAAGTTTGGAAAATGGCAGATGAAATTGCATCATATTTGTCTCGAGCTGAAAAAGCTGTGGGTATATTTTGGTGTTAGCTAACAATGCGTTATTCCTTAAACTCTGTTGAATATTTATCACAGTTTCTAATGTTCTAACACATTCTGAAACAAGGCGCTCTCAGCACTTGACTGTCAGATCATGGATTTGTTAGCGACCGGCAAGGATTTTAAGATAATTATTCAATTATCATTTTTTGAACGCAGATTGATAGCTTTACACCTCTAAATATAATAAGTAGTATACTTTGCTGATATGGAGCGGCAGTTAGCCCTTCAGGGCAACAATTTAACAGTTTGGTAATGACCCACTTTGCGGACGCATTTTAGTAAGGTACAAAAAAATACCCTCACTCAATAACTTAAACAAACACCCACTTTTCTGTGAACACTTAATTTTTATATCAAGTTCAAACTTTCCTGTACAGTCAGTAAACTTTCTTCTTATCTGCTTAAGTAAACAAATTTCTTAGCTGCTCATCCTGATTTTTGAAGGGTTTAGTAATATAGGTTTGAGAATTTTCCAATTAATTTTACACCCTGTTGTGAATATGACTAATTTTCATTATTATAGGCTATTATTAAATCCTTGAAGCCTTGTCAGAAATACTTCGGCAAATGTTGTCATCAAGATCATTGAAAAACAGAAAGAAGCATAGTGTAAGCAATAAGTTACTTACAAGGACAAAACAGATTCTTGAGTTAAGATGAAACTGAACAAACCAAGACTCGGCACTAAATATGTCAATACACATGTTTGTGACCGTGCACATCCTGGCAGTTTTCTTGTCACCGGCAGTCGCTAGCAGACAACAAGGTGAAAATGGTTGTCCCTAAATTGAATGACATGAAAGGTAACATGGGAAAGAATAGAGAAATGAACAACATGGTCTGATGTTCTGAGAACTATGGGTAATAATGAAGTGCATTAGAATGTGTCAGACTACAGAGTAATCCACAGCGTCACACTGGCCCAGCTAGGAGCCTCTCACCAATGCAGTCACTGTGAGTTCAAGTCCAGTTGTGCTGCAGCAACCAGTTTAATCAGTTCTTTAATGTGAATATATATCTATAAGTGACTGTTTAACAGATTCAAAGAAAACAATGGAATGTATAATGATGCAGAAAGTGGAGAAGACATTTTTATATTGCTTTATTTACTTCCTATACATCGCTACTTGCTCCTACCCTGTGTTACCTAGATCATATTAATGTTTCAGTGCTGTGCAAGTTCCAACTTGTCATTTGACCCAGTTCACGTTGTTCAAGCTGGTTGCTGAAGGACGTAAACTTTCACTCTGAATGCTAATCAAGACAGTTATGACAAAGTTTTATGCGGTGTATCAGTTACTAGATGACCTTATCTTGTTTCTGTGACCATGACTTTGCTGAACCTGTGAAGTTGCTGATTATTCTACACTGATGACATTTGTGGAAATGCCACTTTTTGTTACCATACGTTTCATCATCACATTAAATAATACTGAGGTTTTATATAGAAGGTACTGTTAGATTTATACTAGTGTTCTTCTATACGCATATTGTGAGTGCTGAGACTTTCTGTGTATTGATTTTTGTTTGGGGTTTTTCTTTTATTTGTCTCATTTTGACTCACTTCATCCATCCCTGCTTATGTATTCGAAGGAATCTGAAATTCAGCTATTGGAAAGGGAACTGAACGAGCTGAAACAACCCAATAACTCAACATTCTCTACTCCTGAACTGGACAGACTGCAGGCAGAGAATGCAAAGTTAAAATACCAGATTGGTCACCTAAAGAAGGTAGGAAACTTTAAGTCTCACTTCATTATTAGTCCTCATTTGTTGTTTTTACATACACTTTCGAAACATTGTAAATCCACTGTTTCTTATCATAATATGACATTATTTTTATTACTTAGACAACTCCATTTCCATAAATATGCATGTGTTCAGGATTTTGTGAAAGTGGGCCCTGTCTTGTTGTGGAAAGTTATCCCTGATTTTACCCAGGTGCAGTTGTAATGGGTTGTCCATTTAGTTAAAATTTTAGTGTATGGTTGTCCTTATTTCAATAATGTATGATATTAAAACTAATTTGAAGCAAATTTAAATCTGGTGACGACTTATGTTTAACTAACAAATGTAACTCATCAGTTTGAATGAATGACGAGTTTAGGTATGTTTATATCATAACATTCCTTACTTCATTATTTCCACAAAGTTATAATGAATAATTATTATTTAATATTATGTATTTATCATTATTTATTTATTCCACAGAGTTTAACAGCAGAAAAGTCAGGTAAATCTGTCCGAATGATTAGCATCACGACAGCTCTCTCTGATCTGTTTGGTATGGCTGTGAGATCAGCCTACCCTCAGCTGGAGAACCCTCCCATCAGCGTGACTCAGACAAACACGGAGAAGTTCGGGGACTATCAGTTCAGCAGTGCCATGAACATCGCCCAGGTAATGTGCTGCTAGATTACTCAGTCTCTCATGTTCTGATTAGTTTCACATCTGAACATCTGTGTCAGTAACTTGTCAACGGTCAGTGTTTTACACCACACTCTCAGGTCTCCTGCATTGTTTATTGGAATATTCGTGAGTATGGTATTAAGCAATGTTCATTCAACTATTAAATGAATAACTAAACTAAACAAACTGTCAAGAGGGCAGATACACCCTTTGTCTCTTGTGCAGCCATTGTGATAGAGACATTGTGCAGCTATTTTAATAGATTGTGCAGCTGTTGTGATACATAGATATTGTGCAGCTGTTGTGATACACAGATATTGTGCAGCTGTTGTGATACACAGACATTGTGCAGCTGTTGTGATACATAGACATCGTGCTGCTATTGTGATACAGGCATTTTGCAGCTGTTGTGATACATAGACATTGTGCAGCTATTGTGATACAGGCATTTTGCAGCTGTTGTGATACATAGACATTGTGGGGCTATTGTGACACATAGACATTGTGCAGCTGTTGTGATACATGGACATTGTGAAGCTGTTGTGATACATAGACATTGTGCAGCTGTTGTGATACACACACATTGTGCAGCTGTTGTGATACAGACATTGTGCAGCTATTGTGATACATAGACATTGTGCAGCTGTTGTGATACACAGACATTGTGCAGCTTTTGTGATACACACACATCCTGCAGCTGTTGTGATACATAGACATCGTGCAGCTATTGTGATACATGCATTTTGCAGCTATTGTGATACACACACATTGTGGAGCTGTTGTGATACAAACATTGTACAGCTATTGTGATACATAGACGTTGTGCAGCTCTTGTGATACACATTGTGCAGCTCTTGTGATACACACACATCCAGCAGCTGTTGTGATACATAGACATCGTGCAGCTATTTTGATACATGCCTTTTGCAGCTATTGTAATACATAGACATTGTGCAGCTATTGTCTACTTTTCTTGTACAAGTTTCTAAGTGGTGGAGTTTGGTTTGGGTTGTTTACAGTTATTCAAGGCTCAAGGACAGAAGATTCCTCCCAGGGAAGTGGCTCAGAAAGTTTTGGATCATCTCCCAGAGTCAGATATATTCCAAAAAGTAAGATGGAACAGTTTTACAGTGTTTGTCATTTTTAAGTTATTCCTAGGAACAAATGATAAAATCAGTACAAAGCCATACATTGTTCTCTTTCACATTAATTTTTACTTGATCCACAAATACACATTCATCTTTTCTTTTCAATGAGAATTGGAAAAACACATGACATCAGATAAGTCTGTTTAAAGGAGAAGAAAACTTTAAAAAATGACACTATAGGCTGAAAAGAGCACATTTTATTCTATCTGATGGTGCCTGTTGCATAATTTTGTGATTTTTCCTCGCCACACACGTAAAGCCTGAAAACGGAAATCGCTGAGTCCGTCGCGTCCTCCATCTTTAACACCCTATTTTATGCTGGGGGTGTGTTGTGTCTCAGACAATGAGAGTTGATAAAAGTGCCGGCTTGTTTGTGTAAACTCGGAACCTACGTCCAACATTCTGGTCTACAGAAGACTTCAGGACTAGTTCTTAGGTAAAATAGAATCGCCCACAATGGATTTAGGCGCTGACTTTATTTATAATTTATCAACTTGAGGTACATATTAGAATGTTTTTTATGGCATGCACCTGCGAGGAAATGCATACTCTTCTCAATGGTATATGTTTGATGTTTAAGTTTTCTTCTCCTTTAAATGTTAAAAAGCATAATTTTTGTCTTGATGATATTGTATAACTCCGGTATCGAATTTCAAAGTAAAGAAAATCGCACACAGTGAGAAGATCTAAAGCACCTCTATGTTATCAGTTTTGATTAATCAGGAGTAAGTTATCTCTATGAGCCGATAACGCGGCTGTTAACGCTTACATCACCTGAGCTCCAGTTAACCCTTTTACCAACTGTGGGTTGGTACCAGTGATTCAACATTGGGTTTCCAGTTGCTTTAATGTGGCAGACCCCATGGCCTCATAAGAATTCTGGGTTAAAAAAATTTCAGCCATCAATCACATTGGAAAATGATCTGTTTCCATACTTGTTTACACTTCTGGATTAATGTGTTCCTGCAGAAGTAGATAAAATCCACAACATTTGGAAATTTTGCTTTACGTTATTAAATGTCCTATAATTTCCTGGAATTTTTCGCCAACTGATCTCCTCTCCTGTGATCTGTAGTACAGAAAAGTGATTAGTTAATGTAAGTTTCCTCCGCATTGTTGACGATTTACTGAAGTGTTCATCGCATCTTTGAATCCTGTCTTTCATGCCCCTCCCCTGGGTTTCAGGTTGAGATAGCAGGTGCTGGATTTATCAACATCCACTTAGCACCGTCATACGTTGGGAAAGGAATTAATGACCTCCTCAATAACGGTGTGCGACCCCCAGATGTCGGACCACGGAAACGAATTGTTGTGGATTTCTCCTCACCTAATGTTGCCAAGGAGATGCATGTTGGACACCTCAGGTAAGACTGATCTGATTACCTGTTCTAATAGAGGCGCCGTGGTGTGGTGATGGTGGTGTCAGCAAGGCTTCTGCTGGCACTGGCCATTGTCGCAAATTTAGAACAATTTTTTGAAATGGCGATAAAATTTGAAAAAATGTGAATGTTTTTGGCGAAAAAGTTGTTTACTTAAGAAAAAATACAAACATTATAAAAAATCTACTCTGAGAGTTTTCTGGGGTTTTAGGCAGTTTTTTGCAATTTTTCTAATGAAAATAATCCACTTACTTTCATTACAAACGGCATCATCTCGGCGAAACAACAACAACACAGTTGTACGGCGATTAATTGACAGAAATCTATAAAGGGGGTTCAGCATTGTTGCAAGTTGACTTACATTAAATAACGCTTGGAAATCATTTTTGTTAAATAACCAATGAGAATCATGGCATTTTGGGGGATGCCTTTCATCGCCAATTGTAAAAAAAGGGAGATAAATCGAGGTAGAGTTACACCTGTAAATGAAGTTACCTCCCATGAAAAATTTAAACTTTTCCACTTAGTAAACAATTTTTTTTTGGGATCCAAAGTATATTCAGTGTTCAGAATATGTGCCATTACATAAATTTTAACGTTTGATAAACTCTAGATATAGCTGGAAGAGACCAAACTGATTCCAGCAGTTACACCAAGGCAGACAAAAACGAATTACAGATGCAGACCTACAAGAGTCATGGATACTGCTTCCATTCAATCACAAGATGATGATCACAAGAGATTAAATCAAGGCCACTAAGGAAATATGGCTAAAGAAAAATAGCATTTGCTACAAAATCTGATCAGTGGCTGAAGTGACTTGCTAAAAAAAAAATACTGACCCAGACTGTGTTAGTGTTGATGTCCAGGTAGGATAAAGCTTTGTTAATAGGACCAAGCAGATCTGGCTCAGTGTGTTTGTAGGTTGGTCAGTCAGTCGGTCAGTCAGTCTGTCAGTCAGTCAAGCTTTTTAACATTTTATCTTTAAATTGCTATTCATGGTCAATTCACCAAATGGGGAGCTTGAGTGCAATACAACAGAAAACCCTGTGCATTTGATTTTTTTTTCCAAATTCAAGGTTCACAAAGTTTAATTTTGTTTTGTTTTGTTTACCATTACAAAGGACTCGTGTGGATACGGTTTTGTTTTTTACATCAGAAGACTGATAAACGTCCTTTTTAGGAGCTCAAACATTCATTTGCGCTTAAAGTGATAGACGGCAATTGACAAATGTTTATGTCCACTGAAAGACTACCATTCAAACAATCTTAAACAGTTGTTAAATATTTTTTCGATTTTTTTTTTCAACCCAGTAAAAGTTTAAGTGAAAGTCATGTCACAGCTTCAGCGCGTCTCTCATTATTGACAGCAAGGTGACGCCACGTTTACTCTAGCTCTCAAATGTCGAAGGTATTTCCCATATAATAGTCTAAGTAGTAGTATATGGCAGATTAAAGTTGTGGACTTTGACGATGACGGATCAAGGGATAAATATCTTTCTCAGAAATTTGACATTCCAGAAGGATACTTCTTCCACTGCTTGAACTGTTCATTCAGTAGGCCTACTGGGCCTATATCATTTATACAGTGTACGAGTAACCTGCAGATGCATGGCCGCGGTATTCCTGGTTCAGGTCATGGCCCCCGGAGGGGTTGCTCTGGTACTGGTAATTCTGACCCCTGTGGAATGTTTACAAAATTACAATTGGATTGTTGTACGACTGATTTCATGCTCAGTTCAGACACAAATGGAAATAAATCTAAGCACCACTGAGGCTGATCTAGGCATTCGACTGTTGTTGGATTTATGCTTTAATTTTGTTGTGGTGGCTTCAGAGATGAGAGCAGTGCTGATCATGTTATCGTGCACGTCAGAGAAAGCACCTCGGCTTGAACACGGCCTTTCAATAATTTTACTATATTTTAAAAAACAAAAACAAAAAAAACATTCCTTGTATGCGAGAAAGAAAAAGGGCAAAATTTAACTTCTACAGTTATAATAAATTCGGAGAAAAAATCTTTTTTCATAAGAGTTATTTAACTTTAAGCATTGTCCAGTGAGATGCTGTCTTCTCATTCCTACAAAACTTCAGCATCCCTAATGAAATTTTCACTAACATTTGTTATTTAGCAAATGTTTGCTGACTAAACGCTAATATGAGCGACAAAAAATGTATTTGTATAATTTGAACAGCGTGTCTAAGTAGGCCTAAGATTTACTGGGGAGATGAATGTCTTTTGGCCCGAGACGGTATGCTGCTGTCTGACATAATTTGTCATACCGTGTAAATCAACTAATTTTACATCTGGGGTGGTTCATAAATGATACAAACCTGTCCCACAACACTGTGTGAAATTGCCCTTTGGCTACACGTAAATAAATCGTTGTAAACGATCTCAAAATGATGTCTTATGCAGTAGTTCTGTGTTATCATATGTCACTTCATGGAGTGAATGGGTAAAGGCTATGTCACAGCTTAGGCCGCACAATCTGATAGCAAAAAGTTTTATTGGATGAAATTCTCAAGATGTCTGCCTCGATTCACACCAGCCATTTGTGCAGTATTGACATTTTGTTCCACATGTTATTCGATGAAATCTCTTTTAAATAATAAAGTATGATACTTTTTTTTGAAAGCTTGACTGTCCTACTTTCAACTGAAATATATTTTAGCCAGGTATTGTCTTGTCCTTCAAGGTCAGCTCATCAGGTCTTGTGACAACAAGTCTTGGCACAGATTCACTGTATGTAGATAAGTCGTGTACATGTAGGTACATGAACAAACATACTGTACATGTTGCATGTGTGAATTGCAGCTAACAAAGCATTATGAAATTTTTTCAAAAAAAAAAAAAACTTTCTTCTGAAAGTTCAATCACATTTGGCACATCTCAGAGGTTGCTTTAACTGAATAATTTGGGCATCCTTTCGATTCGTAAAACTGTCGATTTCACCATATTTCACCTGTAAATAACGCAAATTTAATGTGTGAAAATTTTATTATTTGGGATCCCAAACTTCTCATGCCCAAGCATATGTTTCGCCACAGAGGTGTCTAAGTATCTGTGAGACGCCCTATTATGACAAAATTAGCTTGGGAGAGATAGGGAAAATAGGAGAAAATTAAAAATGGACATGCTGGCTAAATCTGTTCTCTCCCCCCTCCGACCTACATGTAGATGAGAACATGCATCTATGTATTCATATCTGTGGGCAGAATAACTGTTTTATGATTTTATACAACTGTTGTATTGAAACTGGCAGATTTTCTGTTTTACCCTGCATCAAACAAAATGCTCCGCTTTTCATTGGACAACAGTGGTCATGGGGGGTAAAGGTATATTTTTGAACCATCAAGTGTGTCTGCTGAGTAGGTTATCTCCCTTTGTTGGGGTCCAAGGTTGGTCACAAGATTGCACTGAATTGATGGGTCTTTGCAGGATAAATTTGTTACATGGTGACTCAGTGATAGGATACACAAAATATATGGTGTCATTATTCCTCACATTGAATATGAGGATTATTGACACCATGTATTTGCGTATCCAATCACTGAGTCACCGTCTAACTAATAGTATGATTACAGGTACATACATGTACAACTGTGTATTGAAATAGGCAGATTTACTGTTGTATGATTTTATACAACTGTGTATTGAAATAGACACATTGATCTCTGTATGGTGCTTCTGCTCCATAAATAATGATTTGCCAGGTTTCATTTGACCCTACTCTGGCTGAACGCACTAATGCTCAACAGATTCATTTAATTCTCATCTTTTGTGGGATACAAAACAAGGACTTATGCAACAAGGGTTGGTTGTTTCTACTTAGGCCACAGTACACCAGTTTAAGTTATTGTTTTACAGGCATAATAAATCTTTCTACAATCTCGTCAGAGAGTGTAAAAATAAAAGCCTCAAATTTATGGAAAATTTTGACTTTCGCAGCAAAATTGAAGACATGTTTACATGATCAGAAAGCCTTGAGTAACAGGAAATTCATAACACCCCTAAAATTTGAACAAAATAAATAGGTACATTTCCATTCTTATTTTTATGCCAGTTTTTTTATTGTCTGGTCATTCGTACAACACAAAATATAATTGGTGTCACCTTAGTTTGCAAATATAAACGTTGATGACATTAGTTCATACCATAGTGTGTGATATATTGATGAGTTGACTGTAATTGTTTTTCTATTCCACAGGTCAACAATCATAGGTGAGAGTGTGTGTAGGTTAATGGAGTGGGTGGGGCATGATGTTCTGCGGCTGAACCATGTAGGAGACTGGGGTACACAGTTTGGCATGTTGATTGCCCACCTGCAGGAGAAGTTCCCTAACTATCGCCAGAAGTCTCCACCCATTGGGGATCTGCAGGCTTTCTACAAGGTAAGCTCTTCATACTGTGTCCATATTATAATAAAGCTGTTTATAAAATATACAGGTATATATGTACTTCTGGTTAAAACCTCAATGAAATAAATAAATAAATACATTCTACCATCTGACAAATCTGACATTTTTTTAAGAGCTCAATACTGAGTGCATGCATGTGATGATGATATTGTGCAAACAGTTTATTATTATTCAATACAGAAATCTAAAGCGAGGTTTGACAATGAGGCAGACTTTAAGAAACAAGCTTATGTTTATTTATACAGGAATCTAAAGTGAGGTTTGACAATGAGGCAGACTTTAAGAAGCGAGCTTATTTTTATTGATACAGAAATCTAAAGGAAGGTTTGACATTGAGGCAGACTTTAAGAAGCAGGCTTATTTTTATTGATACAGGAATCTAAAGCGAGGTTTGACAATGAGGCAGACTTAAAGAAGCGAGCTTATTTTTTTTTATTGATACAGGAACCTAAAGTGAGGTTTGACAATGAGGCAGACTTTAAGAAGCAGGCTTATTTTTATTGATACAGGAATCTAAAGCAAGGTTTGACAATGAGGCAGGCTTTAAGAAGCGGGCTTATTTTTATTGATACAGGAATCTAAAGCGATGTTTGACAATGAGGTAGACTTTAAGAAGTGAGCTTATTTTTATTTGTACGGGAATCTAAAGTGAGGTTTGACAATGAGGCAGACTATAAGACGTGAGCTTATTTTTATTTGTACGGGAATCTAAAGCGAGGTTTGACAATGAGGCAGACTTAAAGAAGCGAGCTTTTTTTTTTATTTATACAGGAATCTAATGTGAGGTTTGAGAATGAGGCACACTTTAAGAAGCAGGCGTACTTTTATTAATACAGGACACTAAAGGGAGGTTTGACAGTGAGGCAGACTTTAAGAAACAAGCGTACTTTTATTTATACAGGAATCTAAAGTGAGGTTTGACAATGAGGCAGACTTTAAGAAGCGAGCTTATGATGCTGTAGTGAGGCTACAGCAGCACCAGGAAGATTACATCATGGCCTGGAAGCTGATCTGTGATGTCTCTAGGAAAGGTGAGTCCCAGAGTCACCACCCACTCTTCAGCAAAAGAAAAGGATAATTATTTGGGCATGTTGGTGTGGCTGTCTATCCGTGACACAGTGGCTGGGGCTAAATAATGCACGATTTTGATAAAATTGCAAATATAAAATTTTACCTCAACTTTGAAAACCTGCCCCAAGCATGCAGAAGTTTCACATATTTAATGAATTCCATGGTTTTCAGTGGTCATTTTTTTTTTCATGTCAAAAATCAGCTACATGTAGATCTGTGCATGAGTTTTACATATTTAATTACTTCCTTCATTCTGATTGGTTGTTGATTTATATGCTAGGAAAACTGGGATGCTCCATGGGTAAGTTCTGCAGATTTAGTGTGAGATATAAGCTCTCTAAATTTGCTTTCTATCTTATCTTTTGCAGAGTTTCAGAAAATTTATGATCGTCTTGGAGTGAGCATCATTGAGAGAGGTGAATCATTTTACCAGGATATGATGGTGGATGTTGTGAAGGAGCTAGAAGCAGGTGGTAAGTTCCATATCAGTGAACTAGGGAGGGTTTGGAAATCTTGAATCTAGCAGTGGAGGAAATTGGAGTTTAAAATCAATGGCTTTTGGAAACAAATTGACAAACTTTCCCCTCATTGTGATGCAGATTTTCATTGTTGACCACTTATTGCCAACCAGGGTGTTTTAGCGAATGAGAAAAGCATCTTAACCACTCTGCCATGACATACATTACTTAATGATTACTGTGAACTTTGTATGTGTTGGTTATCAACCTGCGGTTGGTTGTGGGTTTCCCCCCCCCCAGGCTCTGCCTGGTTTCCTCCCACCATAATGCTGGCCACTGTGGTATATCCTAGGTATTTTTGAGCACTGCCTACAACACTGATCAGATTATAAATGAATAAATCTTTTTTTAACGTGAACTGTTTTTGGTTTCAGGTTATTTGGAAGAGGATGAAGGAAGGAAGGTGATGTTTGTTCCAAATGGTCAGATACCACTGACTATTGTAAAGTCAGATGGAGGCTACACGTATGACACGTCTGATATGGCGGCTATACGACAGAGGATCCTAGAGGAGAAAGGAGACAGGCTTGTCTATGTCATAGATGCTGGGCAGGTGAATGATACAGCTGTTCTATGTGTATCGGCTGAGGCAGTGTAGCGGTGATATACTATATATACATATATGTATACACCCCTCCCTCATTATTACCTAGTCCACTGACCGTGTTATAAGTGAATCGCGTTGTAATCTTGAGGGTCATTGTACATTGCCTGTATTTACCCGTGGGCCGAGGCCCTACAAGCAGTCACAGTGGGAAAAGAGACTTGCCAATGTTCATCAAGATTCTTGCATTGAATTCAGGAAATGGAACTGTTAGTAACAACAACACAAACGGGGGACAGATTACAGTCCACGTCAAATAATTAAGCTTTGTAGAGGTGTTTTAGCTTAATCAGTGTGGTTGGTATAGGCTTTTCAGTATGATTGACACAAATTATTCACTGCGACAAATACAAGCTATTAAATATGACAGATACACACTGTTGAATATGACAGATACAGACTTCGTTGTGACAAATACAGGCTGTTCATTGTGACAAATACAAGGCTATTCAGTGTGACAGATACAGGCTATTCAGTGTGACATACAGACTATTCAGTGTGACAGATACAGGCTATTCAGTGCAACGTTCAGACTATTGAGTTTGACAGATACAGGCTATTCATTGTGATAAATACAAGGCTATTCAGTGTGACAGATACAGGCTATTCAGTGTGATAAATACAAGGCTATTCAGTGTGACAGATACAGGCTATTCAGTGTGACAGATACAGGCTGTTCAGTGTGACAGATACAGGCTATTCAGTGTGACAGATACAGGCTGTTCAGTGTGACAGATACAGGCTACTCAGTGTGACAGATACAGGCTATTCATTGTGACATACAGACTATTGAGTGTGACAGATACAGGCTATTCAGTGTGATAAATACAAGGCTATTCAGTGTGACAGATACAGGCTATTCAGTGTGACAGATACAGGCTGTTCAGTGTGACAGATACAGGCTATTCAGTGTGACAGATACAGGCTGTTCAGTGTGACAGATACAGGCTACTCAGTGTGACAGATACAGGCTATTCATTGTGACATACAGACTATTGAGTGTGACAGATACAGGCTATTCAGTGTGACATTCAGACTATTCAGTGTGGCAGATGCAGGCTATATAGCCAATACAGACTATTGAGTATGACAGACACAGGCTATTGAAAATGACAGATACAGACTTTATTGTGACAAATACAGACTATTCATTGTGACAAATACAAGGCTATTAGGTGTGACACATACAGGCTATTCAGCATGACATATACAGGCTGTTAAGTGTAACGGATAGGGGCCTCCGTGGCTCAGTCGGTTAGCACGCTAGCGCAGCGTAATGACCCAGGAGCCTCTCACCAATGCGGTCGCTGTGAGTTCAAGTCCAGCTCATGCTGGGTTCCTCTCCGGCCATGAGTGGGAAGGTCTGTCAGCAACCTGCGGATGGTCGTGGGTTTCCCCCGGGCTCTGCCCGGTTTCCACCCACCATAATGCTGGCCGCCGTCATATAAGTGAAATATTCTTGAGTACGGCGTAAAACACCAATCAAAAAAATCAATCAAGTGTAACGGCTACAGGCTATTCAATGTGACATACTGACTATTCAGTGTGACAGATACAGACTATTCAGTATGATATATACAGATTCTATAACAAATACATATTAATCAGTATGACAGTTACTGGCTTTTCAGTGTTTAAGATACAGGCCATTCAGTATGACAGGTACAGGCTATTCAGTATGACAGATACAGGCTATTTAGTGTGATTATTCATTGTGACAGAACTGTTTTACGCTAGACATTATTGATCTTTCGCCTCTAGAATGAGCTAACATCTTCCCAGTGCTGTCGTATATAAAGTGAAATATTCTTGACTACAGAATAAAACAAAAAATCAAATCAAATAGATCATTATTGATCACAAAAGTTCTAATCTTCTAAGCCTTTTTATTACAGGGATTGCACATGGCAACTATATTTGCTGCAGCAGAAAAAGTAGGCTGGTTAAACCCAAACAAAGTCCGAGCAGAACACATTGGCTTTGGAGTGGTGCTTGGAGAAGACAAGTAAGTGGTTTTCTAGGCCTGTATTACATGGTTGTTCTATGGTATGGTTTTGTCTGCCCATAAACTCTTTGGAGTTACCACTATATCTACAGAACTGCTGCACTTGGTCACTTTTTTTTGCCCTCGACCCCCATGAGCAGAAACCAGAGTTATTTCCCTTTTGAAATATGTTAGTTTCTAGTACCCTATCTCTACAGGTTTACCCCACAATAAAACCTTGACATAGCTTTTATTTTGACACCTCAAACTAGTGGAGGGTATTTATTGTAAACGAAGTACTTCCAGAAGGTTTGTGCTTCAAGTCATTTGAAGAAATGCATCACTTGAATGATAGTTTGAAATAGATCTACCCTGTTTCTTCTCATTTCTGGGACAACCAGTCTGCTGTTTTTATCCAATATACATATAACTGTGGCAGAAATATTTGGTTTCTTTTTGCACATATGGTTATATCATCTAATGAGCAATATACTCTTATCTTTACTTTCCCAAAAGCAATAAAAAAAAAATACTCTGCTTTCATCACTAGTAATATCTGTCCTCAAACTGAGGAGTATTAGGATATTTTGATCAGCACAACCAGTCCTGGTTGTATTGTCTATTGTTCCAAAACTCTTACCCTACTTGGTGCTTTGGCATTGTTCTTATTGATGTGTTCAGCAAAAGGACCCCTTTGTCGCAGAAATCAGGAGAGCTTTCATACTTTAGATGTAATGTTTTGATTTTGGTGTTTGTGCAACTTTAAAACTTCATAAAACTCAACAAAACATATTTCTCCTCTCCACTGTTGTGCCATAACAAGGCTGTTCAAAAGCAGTAGTCCAAGTGATTTGTTTATTTACTTGATTGGTATTCTATAACGCACTTAAAAATATTTCACTTACCAAGTCATGTACTAAGCAGCCATAAGCTGGGACCCTGTAAGACAGCCCATAAGATAGAGACCATATAATCTCCTTAGTAACAGACGGGGTGAGCAAAGAAAATAGTCATCCTAATGTTATTGCATAGGAAAATGCCTATTTCTGAATTCATAGTGTCTTCATCGGATTTGTTTTCTGCTTTCCACATCGTCTGAATATTTCTGGAGAACTTATGTAATTTTGTACAACCAGAGTTGCGGACATGGCCCATTTTCAGTGTGCTTCATTATGTTGTAGTCACTTTGTTTTCACCAGAGCTAGGGCCATCACATGATCTCCAACCATTTTACAGAATAAGACTTGGTCATTCTCTGAATGTATGTAGTATGATCGTGAAGATGGTCAATAAAGGGAGAGTACTCTACCCGTACTGTCCGGTAATTCTGCTTTTGCAAACAATTTTACCAACTCGACAAGATGTAGAGAATTACAGCAGGATTTATTCATGGGAGAGCGAAATAACTGATGGAAAAACTTTTAAATGTCTGTACTCTTTACATATCTGAGGTAAATGTACATGTATGTTAGTTTGTGACTTTAACAAAGCCCGATGACTCAGTGAAGAATGGTGTCTGACAAGGCATGATTATGTAGATATAGCAAGTTCTTATCAGAGAATCTGCTGATTGGCTGTCAAAGATGTCCTTATACTTGTACCCAGGCCCTTTTATCACATTGCTATAGTATGCTGGAGGGGTTATTGAGTGGCCCTGATGTGTGTCTGCATGGATGAGTGATATGATCGCTATGAACGTTAAACTGCTTTACATAATGATTTCATATTTGACATGCAGATTAAAAATTGACGTGAACTTGGTTCCTATTTATACTTAGGACTGTTTCGATCAAATTTCTGCTTTCTATCGTGACCAGCTGGAAACGGCAACTTTCAGTGGTGTTATTGCAATAAAAGTCAGCCATGTATTTGTTATGTTCGTTTATATTGCCTCGATGTACATGAAGGCTCATTTGATTCTATCAGATTTTGTGGTTTCCATAGCAACTTGATAATGGCCGGCTACATGCAAGGCTGAATGGATCAGGTTTTTGGTCTCTAAAGTGACTGTCATAAAATAATGTGTTACAGTTCCTGAATTTAGGGTATTGCATTGATATGTCTGTGATTATTACTTCTTCTTGTGAAATTTGTCATGAGTTGTTACTTATTACTTTTGCAAACAAATGATCCATGTATTTCAACTCAGGCAGACACATCATACATGCTTGATAAAATAAAATACTGGTCAGAAAGGAGTTTTTTGCTGCAATCATGCAGTCATGTATGTATTAAAGTTTTACATGGAAGTAGTTTCCTTTGATGTACACTCTGATTTTAGCATACATCGTGAAGCATTGCCCGCCTAAATTGTGTGATGGACTCTTTTGTTCTTTTCTGTTACACATCACTGTTTCTATATCAGGCAGGTTGCTCGCATGGCCTGCAACCAAACTAACAACTAAGAATGGGATGATTTTACAGCCCATAGCTGGCATTAGAAGGCCGGAAATGTTATCAAACCCAAAACAGTATCACAAAGAATGCCAATCTGTTAATTTATTAGCCGTGGTATTATCAGAAAAGATAGAAGATTTTGACAACATTTCTTGCAATTTCAGTGAAAGGGCATAACGCTTAGAGCATCGAGTCCAAACATATAAACTTAAAAGCTTGGCAAAAAAACTCAGTAGCCATTAGAAAATGATCTGATGCATGCAACATATAACAGTAACATGGAATGGTTGATTTTTCTTGTTTCATACATGTTTATGAAGAACATATTTCGGTTCCCAGGTTGTGTGAGCTTACATGTTCTAAAATACTGTAACCAGTCAGTTCTGATCAGTTCATTCATTAGGGGTTCAAGCCTCACGGCTGGAAGCCCTATTGTAATTGTTCGGATTTTTCTTATTATAATTTTTTTATGGTTATTATTATTCCTTACAATTTGGTCTTGGAGATGTAGAAAAATTGATAACAGCTAGAAAGCCGTGCTCTACTTGGACTCTAGCATACATACTAATAACACAAAAACGTTAAAGCTCACAACTTGGAGAATGGAACAATTTTAGTTTAATCCAGGCACGTACAGGTACAGTACAGGGGCAACATTGCTTGACACTGAAGTGCAAGTGGATTGAAGTTCCGTTCCCATAGATGGATGCTCGTGTATTTTCTCACCTCTTCCTTCTGTGACAGGGGGAACAGGGCCATATAGCAGCCAATCATTTCCGGACCGAGTTTGCACCACCGGAGGTGACGGCCACGCAATCAAAAGTTGACCTGTTTTCGCTAAGAACAGCAGAATAAAGCATGGAAAATAACACCCTTTGCCAGAGATGGATTTGTATTTACTGGAAGTGATGTAATCACAATTTCAGATGCTTGTATCTTAGCACCTCTTTGGTCTAAAAGGATGGGCCGTACAGCATATATCGGCAGATCATGTGAGGAACAAACTTACGGCACAGGAAGTGACGTCACCAAATCTGGACGTTGAGCTATTTTTGCTTAAAACAGCAGAATAATTGCTGTAAAGGAGGTTTTTTTTCTCAATTTTTAGGGGCTGCGATTTATTTTTTATGCGGTACATGTGCCAGATGCATATTTCTTGAACCCCAGCTATATTTTATTTAATGGTTGTTTATGGTCATCCTAGAAAATTTGTCACTGTCACGATAATAGTTAGTTTTGTTGGTGACGGACAACAGAGGGCCCCTTGGTAAACCACCAACCTTTGCAAAGTTACAGATGAACACATCATATTGGTTGAATACAAGTGGTCGTCAGTCGCTTGTTGTCACAATGGCTCCATGGACAGTGAGAATGGAAAAAATCCACAAATGGTTTTGATCAATTTAGACTCCGTTTCATTTCTTCAAAGACAGTGATATTCCTTTAGGAGGGCATCATAATTCTAGTGTTACCTTTTTGTTCAGGTACTGCTTTCCATTGTCCACAAGCACAAAAATAAATATTGTATCGTGGAATTTTTGCTTGTCACCGGGTGAGTGACATATGCATCACAATGGCAGACTAATTGTTAGAGTGCTCAGGCTGTCATTGTGGGGGGAAACATGGCTGAAGCTTATGGACAATAAAAGACAGCAAATTGACGTCGACAAATGGTTTATGTTGGTTGACAATTAAATGGATGTGTTTCGGTTGGAGCAGGGCTGTTAACTATTTGTCCTGTGCTTACACTGGTATGGCTGGGCCCTGACTAATGGACCCTCGGCACTCCCCACACCCTGGTACCAGCACTGCAGCTTACTTTATTGATCCACGTACCGTATTGATTGTGCGTGCATGTCTATTAGAGCTGCCCTCCCGGCCACATATATGTTTGCTTGAGGAAAAGAAAAGACAGATTGATTGTAGAACTGACAAGTGGTTTGTGTGCACATGTAGAAATTATAAGACTCGTGTTGTGGTAATTGTCAGTGATGGGGCCAGCTCTGTGAGGATAGGCACTGGTCGAGACACTCCTGCCCAACTCAGATCAATGCTGGCCTCTATCCAGTCTGTCTTGACCCTGTCTTAAAGTTCTCTGAAACGTCAGTCCTAACGTTAACAGCATGTAAGACCCTACCCCTGACTCGTTGTTCAGCAGTAACTAAGACCCTACCCCTGACTCGTTGTTCAGCAGTAACTAAGACCCTACCTGACTTATTGTTCAGCAGTAACTAAGACCCTACCCCTGACTCGTTGTTCAGCAGTAACTAAGACCCTACCTGACTTATTGTTCAGCAGTAACTAAGACCCTACCTGACTCATTGTTCAGCAGTAACTAAGACCCTACCCCTGACTCTTTGTTCAGCAGTAACTAAGACCCTACCTGACTTATTGTTCAGCAGTAACTAAGACCCTACCCTGACTCATTGTTCAGCAGTAACTAAGACCCTACCCTGACTCATTGTTCAGCAGTAACTAAGACCCCAATCCTGCCTCCTTGTCCAGCAATAATTATCTCGCTACCTGTGTCATTGTATAGTAATAATGATTGCCCTTCCCTAACTCATTGTCCGACTGTAACTATGAACCTACCCTGACTCATTGTCCAGTAGCAACAACGTGTGATTCTACCCTGAGTCATTGTCCAGTAATAGCTATTACCCTACTGTGACTCATTGTGCAGTTATAACTATGACCCTACTGTGACTCATTGTGCAGTTATAACTATGACCATACTGTGACTCACTGTCCTGTAATAACTATGACCATACTGTGACTCATTGTCCAGTTATAACTATGACCCTACTGTGACTCATTGTCCAGTAATAACTATGACCCTACTGTGACTCATTGTCCAGTTATAACTATGACCATACCCTTACTCATTGTCTATCAGTAACTATAATCCTGCCCTGACTCACTGCCCAGCAGATTATATTTTGCGTGGTTATTTCAAAAACAGGTGTGAAAACAGAACTAAAGTTGTAACTGGCAACAGACTGTTTGGAATGATTTGCTTGATAACTGTATAAATCAGAGTCTATCCAGAATTCTTTGCTAGGCCAAGAGATAACCCATGGTAGAGAAACCACAAATACAATGCAGTGTCACTAGTACCCTCACACTCATAAATCTAAAAGGCAAAACATTGTCTTCAAGATGTAAGGTGAAACAGGTGTGTTCTCAGCTTACAGAAGTGAGTCATGTCTGGTTGGTTAAAATTCATAATATGGCCGCATTTTCAATTTCCCCAAATGTGTGCAATTTTGCTTATTTTGAACTGCCACACTTCGATTGCGCAAAATCAAAAGACAAAGAGATTTGCTTTTTAAGCTCCATAAAGTGGGAAACTTACATATACGTGTACATTACATGTGGTCGAGTATTGTTTATATTTAAAAATGAAACCAGCAGCATGGAGGTTGAGAGTACAAATTTTGCCCGATTTAGTTAGTGATATGGCAGAACAGGTTCTACATACAGATACGACATTAACCATAGAGTAGTGAATATTTGCTCCAGATCTTGTCGTCTACACATCTGCTAGAGGTATACACTCATAAGTCTTATGATATTATTTGGACACAGCCCCTTAATGCTTTGCACTTACTGCTCCAAACTGCTCTGTTGTTCACCAGAGGAGCGTGCAAAAACAAAATAGAAAATATTTATTACTTATTTGTATGCAGTACTAAAAAACATTATACGACAGTGACCAGCATTATGGTGGCAGGAAACCGGGCAGAGCCTGGGGAAACCTACAACCATCTGCAAGTTGTTGGTAGACCTTCCCACATATGACCAGCAAGGAACCCAGCATGAACTAGATTCATTGCATTGTTGAGGGGCTTCTGGGTCATTGTGCTGGTCTAGCATTGCACACCACTAAGCCACGAATGCCCAGAATAGGAAATACATGTTGATCTTTCATGAAAGTCCATTCTGACCTTAAATCAGCCATTTCAGCAAATCCAGAAGTTCAGGCCTGCAAATAACTTTTTTTTTACTAAAGAGTGACTGACAAATTACAAAACCATACAATCCAACCAGCATTTTGACGACCCCCTGTGTTAAATGTCTGCATGTGGAGTTTGTCAGGCACCATAACTTGTACATGTACCTGAGCGGATGGAATTTGATGTCTGCATGTGGAGCTTGTCAAATACCACAACTTGTACATGTACCTGAGCAGGTGGAATTTGATGTCTGCATGTAGAGTTTGTCAAGCACCACAATTTGCACATGCACCTGAGCGGATGCAATTTGATGTTTGCATGTGGAGCTTGTCAAGCACCACAATTTGTACATGCACCTGAGCGGATGCAATTTGATGTCTGCATGTGGAGCTTGTCAAGCACCACAATTTGCACATGCACCTGAGCGGATGGAATTTGATGTCTGCATGTGGAGTGTGTCAAGCACCACAATTTGCACATGCACCTGAGCGGATGGAATTTGATGTCTGCATGTGGAGTGTGTCAAGCACCACAATTTGCACATGCACCTGAGCGGATGTAATTTGATGTCTGCATGTGGAGTGTGTCAAGCACCACAATTTGCACATGCACCTGAGGGGATGGAATTTGATGTCTGCGTGTGGAGTGTGTCAAGCACCACAATTTGTACATGCACCTGAGCAGATGGAATTTGATGTCTGCGTGTGGAGTTTGTCAAGCACCACAATTTGCACATGCACCTGAGCGGATGGAATTTGATGTCTGCATGTGGAGTGTGTCAAGCACCACAATTTGCACATGCACCTGAGCGGATGTAATTTGATGTCTGCGTGTGGAGTGTGTCAAGCACCACAATTTGTACATGCACCTGAGCAGATGTAATTTGATGTCTGCGTGTGGAGTGTGTCAAGCACCACAATTTGCACATGCACCTGAGCAGATGGAATTTGATGTCTGTGTGTGGAGTGTGTCAAGCACCACAATTTGCACATGCACCTGAGCAGATGGAATTTGATGTCTGCCTGTGGAGTGTGTCAAGCACCACAATTTGTACATTACATTGATCCTAATACAAAACTGCATGCAGGGTGTCAACAACTGAATACAACCTCATGCCATTATGCTTTTATACATGTGCATGCAGATATATGCAAAACTGAGCTGAACACATCCAGTACTCTTATACCATTCGCCTTAAACAATGAAATAAGAATAGATCAGTGTTGAAATAAGATTTAAATTTATTAGGTAAGTGTACTAACATGCATTTATGCAAATGATCTGTGGGTATCCATATCTGTGCTTGGATATTTGTTACTCCAATTAAGATTGGGTAATTAGATTAGACAGTATAGAAATACATGCCTGGCAATTGCTTTTACAGTTTCTGGATTCTTGCATTCAGAGCATGACAAAAGCTCCCTCTTGTACTTCGTACAGGAGAGCTGTTGTAAACACATCAGACATGTATCTGGTCAACAAACTATACTATTGTTATTTGTTCTCTTTGATGTCAAGTTTAAAGTCCTTAAGAAGTTGAGCCCGAATCCTTCGTGGGAAAAGATGAAATCAGGCAGATCTTCATGTAAAATTTAATGACCGGCGTGTGAATGCATCACAGCTCAATTAGCACAGCCTTCAGCTCGTAAGCCTGCCAGGTAAACTCCAAGCCTGTTATATCCAATATCCTGGCAGGAAGCCAGGCACGGGATTTACACACGCTATTAGTTTGCTTCATACTGGACCACTGTGCGCATGTGATTCGCGCCGTGTATTGTTATGTATAACAGGCAGGCCTGGGTGTAAAAGCCATCTTCATCAGCGAGTTTGTCAGAGGATTTAGAGCACCGGCTCATCCATCTGTACAAAAGATTACTGCCATCCATTTAAGAAAATCATTAACATCATCATTAAACGGCAAGCATAATAGTAACACTTATTTCATGCTAGTTTCCGGGAAAGCAACATCATACAAGTTTCTTGTGCAGCCACTTGAGCACTGTCACAACAAGAGTTTTTAACTGCCACTTCCTGTAATGGTGTTTCATTTCATTTTTGAGCAGGCAGTTTTCGACAAAGGTGTTCAAAAGTGCGTACACATGCTTTGAATATATTCAATGTACTGTTATGTTTCTTCATGTATTTTCGATTGGAGTTCACTGACGTACTCAAGAATATTTCATTTACATGACAGTGGTCATATATGACTATGGGTGTTAATTACCTCTAGCAGGGTACGTGATAAAACCAGTAGAAAAACCATGAAGTGCTGGATTATAGCACACAAACAGAAGTCAAGATAGAATCATAGTTACTGATGAACAATGAATCAGGGTAGGGCCATAGTTACTGATGAACAATGAATCAGGGGAGGGTCATAGTTATTGTTAAATGGACAATGACTGGGGTTACGCAAATCATAATTACTGATGAACAATGAATCAGGGTAGAATCATAGTTACTGATCAACAATGAGTCAGGGTAGGGCCATAGTTATTGCTGGACAGTGACTCCGGGTAGAATCATAGTTACTGATGAACAGTGAATCAGGGTAGGGTCATAGTTACTGATAAACAATGAATCAGGGTAGAGTCATAGTTTCTGATAAACAGTGAATCAGGGTAGGGTCATAGTTATTGTTGGACAATGATTCAGGGTAGAGTCATAGTTACTGATGAACAGTGAATCAGGGTAGGGTCATGGTTATTGCTGGACAATGACTCAGGGTAGAATCACAGTTACTGATAAACAGTGAGTCAGGGTAGGGACATAGTTACTGATAAACAATGAATCAGGGTAGAGTCATAGTTTCTGATAAACAGCGAATCAGGGTAGGGTCATAGTTATTGTTGCATGGACACTGACTCGGGTTAGGCAAATCATAGTTACTGATAAGTAGTGAATCAGGGAAGGGTCGTAGTTACTGCTGGACAATAACTCAGGGCAGAATCATAGTTACTGAGGAACAATGAATCAGGGTAGGGTCATAGTTACTGCTGGACAGTGAGTTAGGACGGGTTCATGCATGTAATTACTGCTAGACAATGAGTTCAGGGCTCGCAAAATCTGAAATAATCTGGCAGCCCTGCGGGCAGTCTATATTGGACATTTGGTAGCCCAGATTTTTTTCAGATAGCCGAACAAGATTTGCAGTAACCGTCTTTATTAAATTCACTTAGAGACATTTTCAGCTTTCATTCATAATAGTCACTACTACACCTACGGTCAAGAAAATGTTCAATTTATGATTCAGATTATCATTTCGTTTCGAAATGTCATTGTACTGCAAATAACTAATCGAGATGCACGTGACAAGATATCAATGACTTTGTGCCAGGTATCAATGCCTTTGTACGTAACTTTCAAAATGTACTGGACAATTTTTTTTTCTCTATTTTTCAAGCAGATATTAAATGCAGACCTTAGATACTGAGACAGACATAATAGTAGAAACATATAAACAGATGTTAATTATGTGTTTTATTTTATTTTAACTCTGACTTAAGTCAGGAATTTTAGTCATTAATGTATTGACAGTTTAAATTTATGTGAAGGTTTAAGCTTTCTAAACATAAGTAAGATCATCAGACAAACTGGCAGTAAGTGTTTCTTCTCATCTATTTTAATAGATGACAAGTCACTGCATATTTTGCAGCCAGGGCAAGTACAAAAACTAAATACAAAGACAAAAGACAGATCTCTGCATAATTGCATGTCGGAACATTCCGCTGGTAATGATCATGGGTTTCCCCAGGCCTGTTTTCCTCCCACCATAAGGCTGGCCGCAATCGTACAATTGAAATATTCTTGAATACTCTGTAAAACTAACAAATAAAGAAGTGCGAATATTTCCAATATATTAAAGATGTGTTTGATTTGCCAAACTTCCTTATGGAAAATCAAGAAAGCTGAAGCTCAACACTGTTTTTGCTAAACAGATGCAGAATTCTACAAAATGCTATGCGAAGGAATTGGCTATCATTTATGGAATGAAAGCTTTTTGGCTCTAAAGCTTGAAAAACTCTAGCTGAATCATGGAATCAAAGCAAGCAAAGAGTTTCTTGTGTTAAGGTGATCATTGCATGGATAATGCCTTTACCCATGATTTGTATGTAAGACTATCATCGTTTGGATAATGCCTTTACCCATCATTTGTATGTTACACCATCATCGTTTGGATAATGCCTTAACCCATCATTTGTATGTTAGACCATCATCGTTTGGATAATGCCTTCACCCATCATTTGTATGTTAGACCATCATCGTTTGGATAATGCCTTCACCCATCATTTGTATGTTAGACCATCCTCGTTTGGATAATGCCTTCACCCATCATTTGTATGTTTGACCATCATTGTTTGGATAATGCCTTTACCCATCATTTATATGTTAGACCATCCTCGTTTGGATAATGCCTTTACCCATCATTTGTATGTAGACCATCATTGTTTGGATAATGCCTTTACCCATCATTTATATGTTAGACCATCATCGTTTGGATAATGCCTTTACCCATCATTTGTATGTTAGACCATCATTGTTTGGATAATGCCTTTACCCATCATTTGTATGTTAGACCATCATCGTTTGGATAATGCCTTCACCCATCATTTGTATGTTAGACCATCATCGTTTGGATAATGCCTTTACCCATCATTTGTATGTTAGACCATCATCGTTTGGATAATGCCTTTACCCATCATTTGTATGTTAGACCATCATTGTTTTGATGAGTCTTGTGCAGCTGCATTATTGAATACCAAGAGTGACTTTCTTTTTACTCAGGGCTGAGTTTGTGCCATTCTGTCTGAAAGTAGTCATTGTGTATTGTGCAGTTTATACCACACCTGGCGTTATTGAAATAGGTTTGAGTGTGCTCATTCGATATTATTGCAGATTTGAAACATAATATGATGTACATAAAAGCAGTTTAAAGGTTCATAATTTTTGTCTAGTCATGGGACAGTTAAAGTGAGATTTCAAACCATGTGACTTTTTTTTTGTGTCAAAGCCTATTATGCCACGTACATGACCAAGTAAGTTAATTAAAATGTTATTAAAGAAACTGTTTTGTGTGCGTTCTTCATCAACTGCATGGTTTTCTACAGATTGACAAAACAAATCCTCCCTGTGTCCGACAGGTGGTTGCAGGTTGATTTGTCTCTCTTGTGGTAACAAGGATGCATTCATAGAAAAAAAAAGTCGTTTAGAAAAAGGCAGTTTACATGACTGATCCATTGAAGTTGCTTTATGTTCGCATTCATTTGTTATATGCCTCATAAATTCCCTTTGTTGTCTTATAAGAGTAACCTAATCCAGAGTTGCCATTAGTGATCAGTTGTATCGTATGTGCCGCACTGCCAATTATTTCAGCCTTTGTTGAGCATAGGATGAATCCTGACAGTCTGCAACTATAAGACAGCGAGTCTCCGCTGATTATGGGGAGATGTTCGATTTGCTACAAGACATAAAACGTTGATGATCAGAGTCTCTCTCTTCATGAAGTCAAGGAATCAGAGCATCTTTGTGAAAGTTTTTTTTATGCATTTTATAGCCAATCAGAGTAATTCCTGGACCTTTATGCTCGTTTACCTGGGCTATGTTTAGGTTTATCTGTGTGGGGTTTTTTTTTTTATGCTAGTGTTGAATGCAGATTGGCAGAATTTACAGCAGTAAGTTTTGCACTGCTGAAGTTAACAAATGAACCCAAACTGTGCCGACTTTCCATCTTGAGAATTCACTTACAAAAATATGTTATTTGCAGAGTGCTTCAACACACCTTCATTGATTTTTTTAATCTGGCTTTGGTCAAGTTAAATTCATTATTGCATAATTGTGCTTTTATGAAGATTATACTCATTGCCTCTTGCCCAAAATTGTCCAAGCATCATGATGGGTATTGTTGCAGCGTTCATCTGCCATCTGCCAGTTTGTCTTCGTAAACTCTAAACACTTATAACCTAGTTTACCAAACTTATGCCACATATACACTGAGACACTTGGGAAGAACCCTATTTGTGTTGGTAATCTTGGTCAATTTTTGTCAAGATAACCCCTATTGTTTTTCATTGACCTTGACCCGTATTTCCAAGGTCATTTGGCCAGCTGTGCTTCCATTACCTTGTAAGCGCCACTATCTCTTGCAACTGTTCTAATGACAGGGGTATTTAGTGCATTGCACGGTATTTTTCTGGCTTGTGATGTGACATAAGAGTTTAAAAAAATACAGTCACAACATTGGTTTTATCCTGTTTGATAAAGCAAAGCTGCTATCATTTGCAGTGGCCATGAGTATCTCCCTCAAGGATTGTTGAAATTAAATTTCTGATGAATTTAAGACTGCCTGAGGCATTTTGAATTGGAATAGGAATAATTCTGTTCAGTTTGAGATTGGAGCCATTGTTCTTGTGGCAGATAAAGTTTTGATCCTGGCATCATTCAGCTTGATTACTGATTTCACGTTTTTTGCTTGGTGATGATTGATTTATTCAGCTTAATTACTGATTTCATGTTCTTTGCTTGGTTCTAACTGATTATTCAACTCGATTATTAATTTCACGTTCTTTTCTTGGTTCTGATTGATTCATTCAGCTTGATTCGTGAATTTCACATTCTTTGCTTGGTTCTGATTGATTTATTCAGCTTAATTACTGATTTCATGTTCTTTGCTTGGTTCTCATTGATTCATTCAGCTCGATTACTGATTTCAGATTCTTTGCTTGGTTCTCATTGATTCATTCTTTGCTTGGTTCTGACTGATTCATTCAGTTCGAATACTGATTTCACATTCTTTCCTTGCTTCTAACTGATTATTCAACTCGATTATTAATTTCACGTTCTTTTCTTGGTTCTGATTGATTCATTCAGCTTGATTCGTGAATTTCACATTCTTTGCTTGGTTCTGATTGATTCATTCAGCTTGATTACTGATTTCACGTTCTTTGCTTGGTTCTGATTGATTCATTCAGCTTGATTGGTGATTTCACATTCTTGGCTTGGTTCTGATAGATTCATTCAACTCGATTACTGATTTCACGTTCTTTGCTTCGTTCTGATTGAATTATTCAGCTTGATTACTGATTTCACATTCTTTGCTTGGTTTTGATAGGCTCATTCAACTCGATTACTGAATTCACGTTCTTTGCTTGGTGCTGATAGATTCATTCAGCTCGATTACTGATTTCATGTAAAGTTTAGCATTTTTAAAGCGACACAATTTGCTTGGTTTTGATTGATTCATCCACCCTATGGGGCCAATTAAAAGTTTTTTTAAGCTTGATTAATTTCTTATTGGCAAAACATAAGTGTTGGCACCAAAAATATGATGTTAAGGTGTTTATGTGCTTCTGAATGAAGGCTTAGGGCTTAATGCCACATCGGCAATTGTGCAGCAATATCATGCCGAGAACAGGGTTAAAACAGGAAACAGTGAAGTTTTTTGATATAATAAGTGTTTTTTGAACACAAAACCTAAAACCTACATGTATGTGCTTCTGCAAGTGCATGTGTACTTACAAGACTTTGGGTGAAATACACCTCAACTCAAATAGGCAATACCTCGCATACAGATTATTAAGACAGGAAAAGCCTGTTATGATGAGTTTAATAAATTGTTGCTAGTAAAGGGATGAGGGATGTTAGGGTGTGTCAGGTAGATCAGCCAGTGATGGACAGAGGTGATTAATTAAGTATGGATAAATTGTGTGTTATATATATATATATATATATATCCATCTCAGAGGGGTGGTTGGGTTGATTAGTGTTACCTTTTAATTAAAAGTGATATCAGTAACAAAACTGCTGATCTGCTCTAGTAGCAAACTTCACACCACAGTTAGTGAAAAGTTTAGGCACTATAGGTACGACAGGTAAATTGATGATTTCAAGGTGTTATCATAGAATGCAGTACAGTTAGAGAAATAAAATTCACAAGTTTTGAAATGTTGTCAGAAACTGATTTTATTGAAATTCAGCTGATGGGAATTCAATTTACACCCAGAAATAACAGGAATTTCTATGTTTGTATGCGTATAATAATTTTTGGATGGACTATGCATTCATGTACACGCAAACTGTGTTTACCTCTGCAAAATTGACCAAAATCAGATTTTTGTGTTCATGTAGCTGATGTCAAATTCTGTTTAAGGTTTGCAGAAATATTCTTTGAAAGTTTTGATAAAAAGATTATAATTATCAACACTGAGGAAAATATACGTCCTTGTTTACAAATATTAAAGCTGTTAAGGCTTAGAAAAATAGGACGCAACTCTGCCTGAGGTGAGATTAGCCTAATAAGTCCACCATACCTCACCCCACACTTTTATCATCCAAACCAGTTGATTACCTGATAGATGAAACTGATCTCTTCTCCAAGACAACAAACTCTTAGGATGTTTACGTTCCTGTAGAACTATGAATCTGTGCAAAGAAAAGAATCTGAATGAAATATTTTTGTGGTGTTTATGTTGTTACCTGTCACTGTTTCTGGGTTATTTATTAATATGCTTGAGATTTATGATTTTTTACCACATGCACTAAATGCATTCCTTTAACTTTTTTAATATAGTTGAATAGATGTTGACTGTTTAAAACGAAAAACAGTTAAACAGTTGCAGAGTAAGTGAAATTTTGACTGCTCTAATGTTAGCAATCAAGATAATTTGTAGCCTTGTAATACCTGTGGACATTGGTTTTATAGAATAAGAGGGGTAGATGGTGTTATGTAGGTTTACAGTAAGCTTCGTTGGTTTACTGACCCACGGATAACGGTGTTTTTTAGCCTGTCTTATGAAACAGTCGCGACATGCACGTCATTAACGCCCTTGACATGATGTAGTGAAGAGATACGTCATCATGGTATAAAGTGTGCTTGATGTTAAAGTCTTGCTTCAGCTTGAGAAGACAGACCACAGCAGTTATTTGCTAAAATGTGAAAACATCCTTCGAAAAAAAAAAAAATACCAAGATAGTAAATCCTGTTATGATAACTATAAATTTTTGAAAGCTAACTTGGTGTGTGTGTGACTGGCATGTGCATTTCTGGTGTAGTACATGTTTAGTTTTCTACACATGCATGTTTCTTAATGAGCAGCGAATGTTTCAGTTGTCACTGCCAGGTGCCTGATGTTTTTATTTTCATTTTTTCTGTTTTTGTTGTTGGGACCTGGTTTGGGTACCAGGGAAGCGAGGTAGCGAGGTAGCTGGTGTAAACAGTGCTGTTTGACTTACTTGTCTGATCATACCGTATTTAACTAATGAGAATGTTTTAGCTGTCATGTCCAGCTTGGGAGCCATGTTTCTTTTGGCCTCCGTTCTACTGCGGAACTGTCAGAGTGGGCTGACTTCTTGCCAAACTGATATATGCTTACAGCTAGATTTAATCAGGCCAAGCAAATCCCATGACAGGCACAAGATGGAAAGAAGATTTCATTAATCTGTGGGAAGTGCTGGTTAAATGTGGTCAGTTGAGAGATTCGCGCAAAGTCCACTATTGAACACTCCTCACTGGTGACAGCTGCCTTTTATCTTTGCTGTATTGGATGCAAATTTATTCGGAACGCATTTTTTTTACCTTGATATTTCGAGAAATAGCCAACTGTGAGCGAGTGTTGGGCATGCCTTTTGCAGACTAATGGATTGTCTTTGTTACAACACTCGTGGTAAATTATAGGGGTCCCAGATGGTTCCATATGTTTCCCGCACATTCCCCCACTGTTGATATCGTCTTACGGCAGTATGGAATTTCATTTGGAATCCCTGCAATCTTCCTACAATTTCTTGTCTCTGCTCATTATGTTCACATTCTGAAAGACTCTATTAAATGAAAAGAGGTAGTGTATTAAGGTGGCTTAGTATCATCCCTAGCATTGGGTACAACATTTCTTGAGTTTGTTTGGTCAGCCTGTACATTGTTCTCTTCACGGTGCTTGATGCGGACTAATTTTCATCAAGTGAAAAGAATGTCCATTGTATTTGTGATTTATAAAGTCAATGTGTATCTTTTCCAAAGTCATAAGTACTTTACTTGTAGCATTGCTCTTTATTATACATGTAATTCGTACAGTTATTTTCATTCTGAAAGAAAATGGTTGAATTTTGCAAGATATGCCTTGTCGTTCCTTTCATAACTATACCGTCAAGAGTTAAATGATATTGTTCTGTCAGGGTGCTCTATGTGCGTAGATCAGGGCTAACTTTGCATGAACTACATGGTGTTTTTTTGTGTGTGTTTCGTAAGGAAATTCTGCAAATCCTGTTATAATGATTCCCATACCAAATCCTTTTGCTATAAATGAGAAACGCGCTAGCGCAGCGTATTAACCCAGGAGTCTCTCACCAATGTGGTCGCTATGAGTTCAAGTCCAGCTCATGCTGGCTTCCTCTCCAGTCGTAGGTGAGAAGGTCGTGGGTTTCCCACGGCTCTGCCCGGTTTCCACCCACCATAATGCTGGCCCCCGTCGTATAAGTGAAATATTCTTGAGTACGGCTTAAAACACCAATCAAATAAATAAATAAATAAAAATGAGAAGAATTAATTGACAACAGTTTCAGTGATCAGTGATGTGTTTAGCTCGACAAGAGGCTTTATAAATCACTGTGTGTCTGTTGACCAAGCAGTCTGTTACACTTTCATCATCTTTTTTTTTAAACACGAGCCATTCACTTCTGGAGGGGACCTGCATTCAAGACGACATGGACATTTCGTGGGATGTCAACACTGGAGGGTATTTATGCATGCTTTAGGTGGTATTTACTTTTGAGTGGCCGGAGGGTGCAGTGCATTCGTTTCCACAAGGCTGCCTGCTTTACCATTTTCAGGGTAGATTTACGAATAAAGATGTCTCGCAACACCTCAGCACACGGTTACCTAGGTTACAGGTTTGCATGTAAATAGTTAGTGCACAGGGAAGATTTGGCTTATTTGACAAGGAAATTGGTATGTGCGAATTGTTAAATGGCTGGGCTTACAGCCTCCGGTCTTCATGAGCTAGTGATGTCGATGAGGATTTACGATGTTATTAAACTCTGTCCGTATCATCTACAGCAAATCCTCAAACACACTTACAACTCGCAATACCTGTCCCATTCTGCCAGTTTGGATCAGTAGATGAGTTTTATTCGGATCTTCAATTATCCATTCCATGAAAGGTGTTTTTCCTTCATTAAGACCTTGAAATAGTATTGGTTGCCCTGGAGCTTCAAAATGTTATCACCTCATGATTTCTTAAAAGAATAATATTTCATTCTAATCAGTCTGTTAAAAGTGCTTTCCTTCACAAAGATCTTCATCTGGGATTTGGACACTTTAGCTGTAGGCTCACAATATTTAACTCACATTTTTGCAAAAAAGAAAATGGCAAAACGCTATGTTGTAAAAATAGTTCACATATACCAGGCAGCCACATGTATGAATATAGAAATAGCAACTGCAATGTTAACCTGGTCTGCTCAACATTTCTTGTTCATACTGAATTAGAAATTATTAATGCATCGTAAAATGATATTTATATGTGGGAGAAAACATGAAACTACTAATTTTATTCCAAAATAGAGCCAGTGCTTGCTTATAAATAGAATGTAATTTGAGTTGTTGTTGATGAAGTGGATGTATTAATAGGAATTCTGGAGAGATTTGATACATGGTTAAATCATGCTTATGTCAGCTAGGCCTACACCATACCTCAACTGGTCAGGCCTACACCATACCTCAACTGGTCAGGCCTACACCATACCTCAACTGGTCAGGCCTACACCATACCTCAACTGGTTAGGCCTACACCATACCTCAACTGGTCAGGCCTACACCATACCTCAACTGGTCAGGCCTACACCATACCTCAACTGGTTAGGCCTACACCATACCTCAACTGGTTAGGCCTACACCATACCTCAACTGGTCAGGCCTACACCATACCTCAACTGGTCAGGCCTACACCATACCTCAACTGGTTAGGCCTACACCATACCTCAACTGGTCAGGCCTACACCATACCTCAACTGGTCAGGCCTACACCATACCTCAGCTGGTTAGGCCTACACCATACCTCAACTGGTTAGGCCTACACCATACCTCAACTGGTCAGGCCTACACCATACCTCAACTGGTCAGGCCTACACCATACCTCAACTGGTTAGGCCTACGCCATACCTCAACTCGTTAGGCCTACACCATACCTCAACTGGTTAGGCCTATGCCATACCTCAACTGGTTAGGCCTACGCCATACCTCAGCTGGTCAGGCCTACACCATAGCTCAACTGGTCAGGTCTACACCATACCTCAGCTGGTCAGACCTACACCATACCTCAACTGGTCAGGCCTACGCCATACCTCAACTGGTTAGGCCTACGTCATACCTCAGCTGGTTAGGCCTACACCATACCTCAACTGGTTAGGCCTACACCATACCTCAACTGGTTAGGCCTACACCATACCTCAACTGGTCAGGCCTACGCCATACCTCAACTGGTTAGGCCTACGCCATACCTCAACTGGTCAGGCCTACGCCATACCTCAACTGGTCAGGCCTACACCATACCTCAACTGGTCAGGCCTACACCATATCTGAACTGGTCAGGCCTATGCCATACCTCAACTGGTCAGGCCTACACCATACCTCAACTGGTCAGGCCTACACCATATCTCAACTATTCAGGCCTACACCATATCTGAACTGGTCAGGCCTATGCCATATCTTAACTGGTCAGGCCTACACCATATCTGAACTGGTCAGGCCTACACCATATATCAACTGTTCAGGCCTACACCATATCTGAACTGGTCAGGCCTATGCCATATCTCAACTGGTCAGGCCTACACCATATCTCAACTGGTCAGGCCTACACCATATATCAACTGTTCAGGCCTACACTATATCTGAACTGGTCAGGCCTACACCACATCTCAACTGGATTCTATGTGTGTCTCTCTGCCTCTCTGTGGAATCTATAGGTATGTTTCTACCTGTCTGTGGAGTCTACAGGTGTCATTCTACCTGTCTGTGGAGTCTATAGGTATGTTTCTACCTGTCTGTGGAATCTACAGGTACCTTTCTACCTGTCTGTGAAATCTGCAGGTGCCTTTCTACCTGTCTGTGGAATCTGCAGGTGCCTTTCTACCTGTCTCTGGAGTCTATAGGTATGTTTCTACCTGTCTGTGGAATCTACAGGTGCCTTTCTACCTGTCTCTGGAATCTGCAGGTGCCTTTCTACCTGTCTGTGGAGTCTATAAGTATGTTTCTACCTGTCTGTGAAATCTACAGGTGTAGTTCTACCTGTCTGTGGAATCTACAGGTGTCGTTTTACCTGTCTGTGGAGTCTATAGGTATGTTTCTACCTGTCTGTGGAATCTACAGGTGTTGTTCTACCTGTCTGTGGAGTCTATAAGTATGTTTCTACCTGTCTGTGGAATCTACAGGTGCCTTTCTACCTGTCTCTGGAGTCTATAGGTATGTTTCTACCTGTCTGTGGAATCTACAGGTGCCTTTCTACCTGTCTGTGGAGTCTATAGGTATGTTTCTACCTGTCTGTGAAATCTACAGGTGCCTTTCTACCTGTCTGTGGAATCTGCAGGTGCCTTTCTACCTGTCTGTGGAGTCTATAAGTATGTTTCTACCTGTCTGTGAAATCTACAGGTGTAGTTCTACCTGTCTGTGGAATCTACAGGTGCCTTTCTACCTGTCTGTGGAGTCTATAGGTATGTTTCTACCTGTCTGTGAAATCTACAGGTGTCGTTCTACCTGTCTGTGGAATCTACAGGTGTCGTTTTACCTGTCTGTGGAGTCTATAGGTATGTTTCTACCTGTCTGTGAAATCTACAGGTGTAGTTCTACCTGTCTGTGGAATCTACAGGTGTCGTTTTACCTGTCTGTGGAGTCTATAGGTATGTTTCTACCTGTCTGTGAAATCTACAGGTGTCGTTCTACCTGTCTGTGAAATCTGCAGGTGCCTTTCTACATGTCTGTGAAATTTGCAGGTGCCTTTCTACCTGTCTGTGAAATCTACAGGTGTCGTTCTACCTGTCTGTGAAATCTACAGGTGTAGTTCTACCTGTCTGTGGAGTCTACAGGTGTCGTTCTACCTGTTTGTGGAGTCTACACCAGTCTTTCTGCCTGTCTGTGAAATCTACACTTGTCTTTCTCTACCTGTCTGAAAACTATGGTTGTGTGTCTCTACCTCCTGTCTGTGGAGTCTGTAAGTGTGTCTTTCTACCTGTTTGTTTGTAGAGTCTTTAGGTGTGTTTGTCACAACTGTTGGAGTCAGTAGTCATGTAGTGTCCTGGGCTGGTCAAACTGAATGCCGCCTGGGGCCATCCAGGTCTCAGGAGAAAGTGTGCTGAAAGGTGATTGATGATGACATTATTAGCAGATTGTGACTGCAGTCAGCTACTACATTACGGAACCTTTTTCGGTGAAGACTTGTTATTCTGGTCCTGGATGTGTAGGATTGACAGAAGAGAGCGGCAGGGGGTCGGGCATGGGGTCAGCAAGATGGTTTCATATTGAACCATATCCCACAGATAATGTTGTCAAACCATGGCAGGACAGACATTGATTAACTGCTCAGTCTCCGCGGCATCTCCACACAGGCATCTTGCCCTTCAGCTCTCCTGTATTCTCTCTAATTAAACAGTTGCTTCAAAGCCATCGGAGTAAAGCAAGCCTGACCGAGCTAACGGGTTGGATATGTGAACCATTTCACCTGTTTCACTAGAGTCAACCAATGATCAATACATTAGTTAATTTACGGACGCACTACAAGTACCTGGTCATGTATGTCAGTGGCCATGGCCTGTGAGACCCCTGTCGGTAGTAACTGCTGTCTGTGAATGCGCCTACTGATCAGAAATGGGCAGGGCAAAGTACGCATATCCTGTGTACCATCAGGGAGGTAATGACTTAAATATACCTATATTTGTGAGCTACATGTAGCGTTGGCATGACGATGAGGAAGAGTTCAGTTTTCATCCACACCAATTCTTTTGAAAGAACAATTTTTTTTGCAAGAAATTTATGCACCTTTTACATTTTAATTTGAGACTAACTGAATGGATTCAGTTGGCCAATTTTAGGGCTTAACAAAAAGTGTAAGCAGTGCACACAAAAAAAGCTTGAGTAAACATTTTGCAGACATGTGAAATATGTTGAGCAATTACAGTGAATAAACTGTACAACAAATGTCAATGTAAATTTAAAAATCTGTTAGTCACGTGGGAAGTGTGTCAGTTGACTTCATGATGGCCATTTGATTTTTACCTAAACTATTGTGTGAAAATTTAGCATTGAAACAAATCAGTGTTTCCAATGTATGTGGGTAAGTCACCTGTAATAAAAATCAAATCTCCGATTATGCAGCGTGTCCGACAGAGAATCAACAGTGAAGGTGTTGGACACTTTGTGGCTGGTCTAAAAAACCGAGGCAAACATTCAGAAGCTCCATATCTCCTGCCATTTTACATTTCACCTGAACTAAGATGGCCATGTCCAAGAAAAATGTTGTCTCGGCCACGGGAAGGGGTTGATTTTGTTTAGTGATGATCTCTGTCTGTGCTAATGCCTTAAATATTGTCCCTAAACTGTGATAATAACCTTGACATCAGTTTCACAAATTTTACGCTTTGTCTGTGAATGAGAGAACTTGAATGTGTTTCAGCGCGGGCCTTGTTATATACTCCAGCTGAAAATTCGCAGTACAAAAGTGGTAGATGGAAACCCTTCCTGCTTTAAACATGTGACCAGATTTCACACTTGATCGGGGAGGGTTAGATAATAGTGAATAAGCCATCGCAATAGCTGTGATTCCTCTGGGACCTGATGAGCCTCGGATGCTATCGAGCCTCTCACTAATGAACCGGAGAATTTGAATCCTACCCGAGACTTTCAGTCTCCTGTGCTCTGTGCGAAATAACAAGTTGGGTAACAAGCACAAGCTAGTTATATGCATGTACAAGGGACTACAATCATTTAGGAGCAAAGACAAAACTGTCAAACCTGATGGGAGTAATGAAGAACATTGTGCCCAGCGTGTATTGTGGTGTGAAGAATCGTAAAACATATAAAAGCGCCTTGATGCCTGTTTTAAAGAGTTTCAAAGAGAAAAGGTTTAGTGCGAGCTTGCTGCAGCCAGCAGTTGACACAACTACCCAATTTCAAATAATTTGCACAACTCAGTTTATTATGTAATTCAAAGTGTAACATGGTCTCTGAAGACCCTGAGCATGGAGTGTAAAAACTATGAAAGCATCAAGGTGTTTAGTGTTTCACTTTTGTGTAAAGGAACAGATTTAATTTATTTCATTTGTGGAAACAAATTTTATTCATTTACTGCTGTGTGAATCCCATTGTTATCCAGAGATTTAAGTGCAGTTTTGGGTATCTTATATCAAGGAAACAATCCTCTATGTATTATATATCCATGATGAATATTCATGGGGTCATTATGTGCCTCAAATTTGTTATCGCAAAGAGCATTGGGGAGATCAAAATCAGTCGAAGCTGTACAAATTTTAGATTTCAGCATCTCTGAGAGATCATGTACTTTAAGTGGGTGTCTCCAAAACAGGTGATCTCAGTAGAAGCTTGCTCACAATTGAGTCCGTATCTGTCCTAGGATATCTGCAGCGTAGATCAGTCGTGGTGATTCCCTATCGATAACATGTGCATACAAATTGCCAGTTGTCATGGCAATCAATAAATGTATTGACAGTATCACTGCAGTGCCCAGGAAATCACGAGAAGCTAGCATCAAGTTTGATTTCTCTGGCAGTTTTGCTTCTTTGTCAATTTAACCTTTTGGTGGTGATGTTAGTTCAGCCAGTGTCTTAAATTTGAAGCTTGCACAAAACATTGCTCAGCCTTATACTAGCTTCACTTGGGGCTGATTGACATTGTATCAAGTATGAACTTCATGGAACAGCTAAAAAGAATAACAATTAGCCCTACAAAGTTGATATCACCCACAAACTGGAGACCATGGTTCAACTCAGGGTCAAGTCAGAACAGTATTGCCACTGTGTAAAGTTATTTATTTTTTCTTCTTTTTTTGTAAATATTTAGGGGTCCACGCTAGTTCCTAGCGGGAGACCTCTTGAAATCGTTCGGATTATTATTATTCTTAGTCAAGTCGTAAAATTGCAATATCTCAAGAACTATAACAGGTAGAAAAACCAACATATTGGAGTCTTAATAAGGAACATATGAAGCAATGTTTCATGCTGTTTTATCGTGATTTAGCAGCCATTTTGAATTTTATTGATAAACTTAAAAAATCTTCTTCTCCAAAACCTATTGAGATGAACTTTTCGCTTACTGGGTGGATCACCCTACCCAGATTGTAAAAAGATTTTAGTTTGGTAAGCAAGTAAGGCCAAAACTGACCAATGAACATGGCTCAAAAGTAGGTCAGTTTATAAAACTGCTTAAAATCATAAAACAATCACACTGTCTGATGCCCTATGACATCACGATTATAAATCTGCAAGGATTATTTTTGTACTTTGTGTTGTTTCCATGTTATGACTAAAAAAAACACCCAAAATTTTTGACAAAATCATCCTATGTAAATAACACAGGAGCTGCGTGCTAGACTGCACGAAACCATTGACTGCAGTTTACAGTGGGAGCTGGCTCAGCTCTGCAACAATGTATTCTTTCTGTCTTTGTCCATGGGGTATCAACAGAAGATCAAAGCGACCTAATATCTATTCTAGTCTTCAATACTTGACCAATTGTAAATGATACTTGGCAGTCTAGGGTTCAAATTCAGTACATTCCTTTACATTTTTTTTTTTTCATGTTTTTTACCATGATCATGAACTTCATAGGCATCAGGCTACCAGAAGTGGTAGAAGTCCAGTCGTGTGGACCCCGGCAACGCTGTTGGATAACAGTTTTAATTTTATTTTTTATTCTTGAGGTAGGGCATTAAGCAACAATGAAATAAATAAATCAGATTTATTCATTTATTTATTCGATTGTTGCAGAATGCCATAAATCAAGCATCTTACACCTGTACAGATGATGGTCACATTAATCACCTGAGGAACAGGGTAAACTACCTACCTTTAGTTACTTGAAGGATACATAAAACAGGTGTTTTTTATTTCTCTGTATGCAGTGCAGGATGTGTCACAGCATATAAAAGTCCGAAAAACTTCAAGCTTTCTTCTTGGGATGTAAACGTGAGTTTAAACTATGGTTTCTGTATCTGTAAAAACAGGCATGTGTGGGAAAGAACTAGAAGGAGGTGTGGGTGGCCGACCCTGTGTTCTGAGTAAGTTTGTCAATGATATGCACTCACACACTGACGGAAAATGTACATAAAATAAGGGAGCTATAAAGAGATGTAAAATATTTCTGTAAAAATGATATCTTATTTTCAGTTCGGCGTAGCTCTCCTCCTTTGCCTTAAAACCATAATCTTCATGTTAGAGTTCTTTTTCGTGTTATTCTAAGGAATGTTAGTGTGCTGTGTAAATGGCTCCACAGGCCTCATCAGTCAGAATGACAACAAGGCCTCACAAGCAATGACAGTGGGAAAATTCTCTCTTAGGTCACAGTGACAACAAGGCTTCACAAGCAGTGACAGTGGGGAAATCCTTTGTCTTAGGTCACAGTGACAACAAGGCTTCACAAGCAGTGACAGTGGGGAAATCCCCTGTCTTAGGTCACAGTGACAACAAGGCTTCACAAGCAGTGACAGTGGGGAAATCCTTTGTCTTAGGCCACAGTTACAACAAGGCCTCACAAGCAGTGACAGTGGGGAAATCCTCTGTCTTAGGTCACAGTGACAACAAGGCTTCATAAGCAGTGACAATGGGGAAATCCTCTGTCTTAGTTCACATTGACAACAAGGCTTTATAAGCAGTGACAATGGGGAAATCCTCTGTCTGAGGTCACAGTGACAACAAGGCTTCACAAGCAGTGACAATGGGGAAATCCTCTGTCTTAGGTCACAGTGACAACAAGGCTTCATAAGCAGTGACAATGGGTAAATTCTGTCTTAGGTCACAGTGACAACAAGGCTTCACAAGCAGTGACAATGGGGAAATCCTGTGTCTTAGGTCACAGTGACAACAAGGCTTCACAAGCAGTGACAGTGGGGAAATCCTCTGTCTTAGGTCACAATGGCAACAAGGCTTCACAAGCAGTGACAGTGGGGAAATCCTCTGTCTTAGGTCACAGTTACAACAAGGCTTCACAAGCAGGAACAGTGGGGAAAACCTCTGTCTTAGGTCACAATGACAACAAGGCTTCACAAGCAGTGACGGTGGGGAAATCCTCTGTCTTAGGTCACGATAACAACAAGGCTTTACAAGGAGTGACAATGACAACAAGGCTTCACAAGCAGTGACAATGGGGAAAACCTCTGTCTTAGGTCACAGTGACAACAAGGCTTCATAAGCAGTGACAATGGGGAAATCCTGTGTCTTAGATCACAATGACAACAAGGCTTCACAAGCAGTGACAATGACAACAAGGCTTCACAAGCAGTGACAATGGGGAAAACCTCTGTCTTAGGTCACAGTGACAACAAGGCTTCACAAGCAGTGACAATGGGTAAATCCTGTCTTAGGTCACAGTGACAACAAGGCTTCACATGCAGTGACAATGACAGCAAGGCTTCACAAGCGGTGACAATGACAACAAGGCTTTACATGCAGTGAAAATGGGGAACTTGGTGTCTGTATACACATCTAGGTGTAGATGTTTCAGTTCATGACATTTCAGTGCGTAGTATTTCAGCACAAACTGTGACAACATGATATTTTGGCACATGGGGGATTAGGTGGCGCGTGTTGTCTGATCCATTGAAACATTGTGTTATATAGATAGTTGATCTACCACTGGCTCAACATAAGGGTATACGTGCTATTAATTTGCTTATGTGTCACTGTCCAGGCCAAGTCCTGGCTATATGTTCAAGTATGACTTGAAAACTTGGGCGGACATGTCCTGCTTGACTTCAAAACACGTGTGGACATGTCCTGCTTGACTTCAAAACTCGGGTGGACATCTCCTCCTTGACTTCAAAACTTGGATGGACTTTTCCTGCTTGCCTCTCTGTATCATTTCATAGAAACTAAAGCGAAGAGCAACTCTATGAATACATGTATCTTCCTTGACGACCTACAGCTATTTTTGATTCATGATTTCCTTTGGACATTATAACATTGACTGTATAGACTATAATTGAGGCCTAAAGTGGAAGCCTGACATTTTGACAGCAGCTGTGAGTTAGCTAGCCTATATTGCCCCTGACCTACAGCCCGTACATATGTCCATACATGTATATTAAGTGGTGGGGAAAAGTTTCTACGTTTCACTTTTATATCTCATAAAAATTTATAGGCAATAGACAAAATAGACCATGTCACTGTGCGCTGAATGGTTTGCAGGAAAGAGCGGCATTTGCATTTTTGAGGTCGAAATGCCCCTTGTTGAAACATCGGTTATTCATCCATATATTCTGTGATTGAGACATCGCATCTGGTGTCTATGCCATGATGTCTCCTTGCATTTGTATTGGTCTGCATGTTCTTACGTCCGTTAGTTGATTAGGGATACCATTACGTTTGTACAGCTTAAAGTGCCTTGTGCTATTGGGATAATAACTACAGTGTAAAGTCTGATCAGTTGTCCAGTAATTCTTTTGACAACTGTAACTGAAGCAGGAAATGTAGCATGCGTTGGAATTGCACAAAACTGCTGGCTGATATTAGGCAGGAGGTATTACCATATTCAGCATCTGCCACCAGAAAATTCAACAATAACCAAGGCACATCTGTGCTTGCACTTGTAGGGCATTAGCAAGGCTATAGATAAGATTTATGATATCTGTTATTGTTCAGGTTTTTCTTTTTTTTTTCTTTTTTCTTTTTTTTTTGTTTAGATGAAGATTGTCCTAGACTTATCCACCATGGCAGTGAGTCAATGGTCGGATATATATATAAGCCCCCATCCATGTCTAAACTACAGACACATGGGTCACATGAATAATGGCACGTACTTACCTGAGTATACATGCAGTGTGTAATGCCAAGGCCAAAGTGGGGTTTAAGTTTGATGCCTCAGACAAATTAATAAAATCTATGAAGTTTGCTTTAAACAGCCTCATCTTGAAATGTAAGTGTATAATCTCAAAAATTTGAAACTAATGCCTTCAAAACTAATAAAATTGTCTTTGAAAACTTAGCTTGTTAAGTCAAACACATATTAATTATTCTCTGCACTGGGGTTTCTCAACCCATAAGGTAGTAAAAAATATTTTGATCATTACATTAAATAAAATAAATAAATAAATAAACAGATAAGTAAACAAATGTGTTAATTCTCACTGTTTTGTTAATTAAAACTTCATGCAGCTTAGTAACTGATATTCCATACATGTTCATATACTTGTATCATGGATGTTTCATAGAATAATTCGTCCATGGCTCACGCAATTAATGAAACTTCACTGGGAATTTTCCTGGTTGTCTCACAGATCGGCTGTCTTAGCGCTAAGCTTAATTATAACTGTTCCATTATTTTATACCTCCAATAATTCCATTGAATTAATAGCTGGCTGGGAGGTTGATTGGACTCTAAGCCCTGCTAAGGCACTTAATGTACGTCCCGTCTGTAATTGAGAGAGACATGCTGGCACAGCTTAAGCTCAGCCAGAGTGGACTGTCTGGACACTGGTCAGCTTTGAAATCGGGTTGTGGCACTAATGACCATTCCTTGGCTCCAATCACTAACGCCAATATACCCAGATCAGAGAGAGCAGGCGGGGTCAGGTCAAGGCCTTAACCTTTACAATGGTAATGCAGCTTTGTTTAGCCACTGAAAGAGCACGAACCAGCCCAGCATTCTTGTCTCCAAATCTTGCAGGCTTCTATCTCGCCGCCCATAGGCGTTGTGTCTTGACGAGTTTTATCTCCAGGCCATGCAGCCATCTCCTGCATGTGCCAAAGACCTGTTGCAAGACTGTTAATTGACATTGTTAGTTCACACACAGCTGCGACTTGGTTAACCACTTTTGAAGAAGGGGAGCAAAATTAAGTTCTCATATTTTTGCCAGATTAATCCACAGATTAGATTAACAATATTGAAAGGTTCTCAATGAAATTGTATTGTGGACGGTTTAAAAGTTTCAGTTGTGATACAGGTTTTGTCTTCAGTTACTGATAAACAATTGTTTAATGACAAACAAGTGTGTTTTTTTTTTTTTTACACCACCTATACCTTGGATGAAGCAGCTGGCTCCAACTGTTCCCGACCTCAGTCGCGTGATTGATAACCGATGGAGCTGCTCGCTACTTGCCAATGTGCTACCAGTGTTCCTGAATATTGCTAATATGTGGTATGTCATATTGTATCTAGACTTGCACAGATGTGGCTCAGTCAAGTTTCACCCGCCATGATTCAGGCAGGGAGACAGTTGTCTGTGCCTGTACAGTATGATTTATCAGTGTGTACCTTGTTTTTCAGGTACACTTGATCACATTTGCTACATTTATCGCAGGCTGTGACAGGGCGGTTAAGTTGCATGCTTTTCAGTGCACAAGACGTGGGTTTAATCCTATATTCTCAAACAGATTCCCCTCGCTGTCGTTTTTCTGCAGATGGTCGTGGGTGTTCCCCGGGGTCTACCCAGTTTCCTCCAACCGTAATGCCGGTCATATTAGTGTGAAATTCTTGGGCGTGGTGTAAATTACCAATAAAATCAAATTCATTAATTTTGTTATTTTGGTGCCAGTAAGTGGTGGACGGTACTCTTGTGTCTGCTGCAGATAACTTGCTATTTTCCACCAGCAGTATAACATGTACCACATGTGAGAGTTCACCATTAACTCGCCTAAGTTTGACTGTTTACTTCAGACTTTCTGGTTTCTTCAACCCATGAAAGTGAAACATTCTTGAGTATGATGTAGAGCAACAACGTCGTCATGCTTAATATTTTAGTACAACTGTGATTGGTGGATAAGCAGATTTGATTGGCCTGAGATGAATGGCATATCATACATCACTCAAGAGCGTGCAAAGGTCTCCACTACAGAGGGCATGGCCAGCTGCCCAGTTTGAGAAACAAGAGACTGTATCATGACACTTTACCTGATTGCCATCAGAAAGATTGTTTTTAAACAAAAATGTTAGTGTAAAAGCCCGAGATACAAATCCATAACACCTAAGCGATATAATAAATGAGTTAATATTATCTGAACAAAAAGATGGCATTTTTCCCTCTAACTTTATAGCCCAAAGCTAGCTCAATAATGACTCTCATAAACAAATCACTCCAGCTTTCCCCCTTGTGACTCCAGTGATTGTTTCTGACAGAGTTTTTGTCCAAACAATACTCCCCTGCCGATGACAGTGTCAAACTGTACAAACATTATCCATGCGTCACCATCCCTGCAGTTTTGATTCTCGGCCTACAATATTGATTTAACAAATACTTTGATGGAAAAGTTAATTTAGTTGACCATGGGTAATATTAAAGGTTACAGGGTTGATTGTCTGTGTGAGTATTTGTATGAGCCAGCGGTCAAGTTTCCTGAGCCGGGGGGATGAGATACTAAACTGAGGGTAGACACCCAGGCCTGTCGCCTGTAGATGCGGGAACCATTGAACGTGACTATAGACACAATGGGGGGACCCTTACTAATTGACTTCCCTGGTCTAGAGCCCAAGTTCACTGTAGGGGGGAAGTTAGATGATGCCAACTCTCTCTTTGATTTCCATCTTGCCTTAAAATCTCTGTCATCCTAGGCCTATTTCCTGTGATTAATGAGGTATGTTTGCAAAGACACATTGCCCCCTGGATGTGGACTTTGGTGAGTGACAAGTAATTCTCATCTGACATCGCCACTTATTTCCCGGTAAACAGGCTGTAATCAGCATATTAACACCCTGTGTACAAGTTAGCCATCTCTGACAAGTTAATTCACCAATCAACAGACATAGTATAAGACTGGTACCATAAGTATCAGATATATTTACAGACTGCCTACTGCATGGAATTGTCAAATGGCTCCAATAACTCTCTTGGAAGCCTGGTACTTACTTCACCTCTCTGTTTACTGTTTAACCAACCGTAATATATAAATTTTCTTTGATCTTGTACCATGTAACTAGTAAAGTTAAATGAATTCTTGTAGTGTAGACTCTGCTGACTCAGTCAGTGGAGTGAGGGAAAAATTCTTCAGAGATTTCAAAAATCCTCATCTTAGCTGCTTATGGTACATCCTGTCTTGACACACTGGTTGGCACCTCTGAGGATCATTGTATTGTGGACATGAAGCCATGAGGATCATTGTATTGTGACATGAAGCCATGAGGATCATTGTATTGTGACATGAAGCCATGAGGATCATTGTATTGTGAGGATCATTGTATTGTGACATGAAGCCATGAGGATCATTGTATTGTGACATGAAGCCATGAGGATCATTGTATTGTGACATGAAGCCATGAGGAGGCTTCATGCCTCGTGCCTTTGAGGTGCGTCACATTCCAGTGGAACCCACAACACGGATGATCACAGACTGAAATATATTGTATCAGATGAAAGCATCATTTTTAAGCAAAAAAACTTACCTACCAGCTTCCTGATAATCTTAATTAGCATAAGGTGATGGTGTCATTTCTATACCCCTTTCCAAACTCTTGACAAAAGGGAATTTTATGTCCATCCTGTCCATTTCTCTGTTTTCTAAAAATTATTTTTGACATAATTGTTTTTCACATCTCACCCTATCTGATTGGTACTTTAATAATGTGGTACACAAGAATTTGTCATTGATATGATGGCGGCCATTATATTATGGTTCAAGTGGTTTCTGATGAACTAGATGAAAGACCAGTCCTAGGAAGGTAACAAAGACGAGGTCTTTAGGGACGTTGTGAGCGAAAGGTAATGGCCTTTTCATACCAATTGGCCAATAAAATGACAAAACATTTTGATTATTATGCAAGGGTAACAAGGGATGATCCAAGATTACCCTTTTTGAAGTCCTTCACGTGACCTGACTATAAAGAGACTTGGAGCTGAACTTGGCTTTTACTCAAAATCTGTACCCCTCGATAAGAGTCAGCCAGCAGAGTGAGCTCTACAACAATTATACTAATATAACTATACATGGCTCAGTTGGTAGAGCGTTCGCTTCAGCGCTCAAGATCCAGGGTCAATCCTGGATCGTATAAATATAATGGCTTGGTTGAAGCTTCTTACTTGCCCTCGGTAAGTCATCTCTGTGAAGCCGCACCAGATGGAAATCCATCCTGCAACAAGGAGGCACATTACACGTACATGCACTCTAAGGACTCTTTCGTTGTCATATGACTGAAAAATTGTTAAGTATGACGTTAAACCCCAAGCACTCACTCGCTCATATAACTGTACGGACTGCAATGTACCAGTTCAGAAATGGATTACATATACAGTTGGTTATAATACTGATCGGAGAAGCCCAGTTCATAGTGTACATTTGTCTTACCAAGAAAATACACAAAAGTAATTATTTTCAGGCCATTTTTCGATATATCTTGAGAACAGTATTATTTTCTAAGTTTTGTTAGCTTACTAAATGATGCCAAGTTAGTTCATTAGAAATGGTTGATTTCCAAAATCTATACTGTATACAAATAGAGAGATTCTTGATTTATAGAAGTGATATGATTACACATCACTTAATAAATGCTTGTAATAGCACACCAAATATTCAGCAACAAAACAAAAAATAAACGAAAATAACAGAGATTGGTTGATCTTGGTTTGATGACGTAACTCGTTATACTGTACAAAATATGATAACATAAAAATAATTTTGATTGAAAAACATGCTTGCTTTATTCGGAGAAGTGCAATGAGCATTTAATTTATATAGAAATATCCAGATCTTTATAAACAGAGCTGTCCCAAAATGTGCATTTCTTGTGTTGATGTTGATATTCATGCAGAAACAAGCATATGTAAATAGTGTTGACAGTCATGAAAAAACATTGATGAGAGAATAACATATACTGGCAGAACCATTCTTTGTTAAATGCATGAAAAGCAAAACTGTAGCTGTCACAGAATGAATCAAATTGTTCAAAGGTGCTCCATATGGTAAACTACTACAAACATAATATGCTGCATAGGATGAGAATCATGGCTTCTGTAGCTAATGGACATGAACAGAGAATAGATTGATACTTTGCTGTTGTTGGTCAGTAGGCGCAAGAGTGAAGAACTTGAACTTGATACCCCATCACCAGGCCAGTCGTTCAGGAGACATGCTTTTACAATAAGCCATACCCTGGGGAAAAGCTGACGGCTCAACGTACATGTCTACATACTTCTACTTGCGCATGTGAAATGCAAAAACTGTTACAAATACAGTATTAATATACAGTAAATATAAATACGCAAACTGCTGAATTATAAAAAAGATGAGTTCCACTGGGAGGGGTTTGAAGCAAACACAACATATTTTCTGGTACAACATGTTGTTTCTATGTTAAGGCCATTTTATACAATATGTAAATTAAGTGAAGAAAATAGTTTATCATCCAATCACTGGTGATTTACAAAACTAGGAGTAGTGTGAAGTGTCATGGTTTGTTATTTTTGCTGCCAGGCAAAGCGAATTTTGCTTCCATGCTTTGAAAAACATGTGGAGCTAGGCTTTGTATTGATTGAAATGAAGGGAATTTATATCAGGCTAATTTCCATTGATTTTTTTGTTGCCATGTCATCAGAGAAAACAAAAAATAGCCAGGCATTATGAAAAGAGTAAAAAGTAAACCCCACACTGTTGGAAATGTCAAATTGTGATGCATATTTTGTGTGTGGCCAATTACCATTTATTAGAGCTGGCCTAATATCTGAGCACTCCAAACTTATTAAAGCCAACTTGATAGAGAAGATCTAGTTTTCAGTTTATATGAATTTATTGAATATTGTAACCAGATTTTTCTTGTTTTGCCTTTTTTTTTGCCTTTTTTTTTCACACAAACTACAAGAATTCAAATGAAAAGAAATGAAATGAATTTGCGATTGAGAGGAAAGGCATATGGATTCTGAGTGTAAAATACAATGATAAAAATACTACAACAAATGCCGTGATGAATTTACATGTAGCGCATAAGAATCAAGCCAAATGTCCATGGAGGCATGATTGCAACTGGCTAGCCTACCCTGCAGGCATTCCAGTCACCTGTACAACACCTTACAGATAACACCTATACACGTGTAGTGATGTACTCACAGTGGTGAATTCACAGAGTCTATGGAATAATTTGTGTTGCGATCTATTATCACCTGTAACTCTAGACGCAAACTCTAATGGACCTGTGTTTTTGCATTGTATATACACAGTACATTTTTTATTTGAAATTCTAATGGTTTAAAATTTACCCGACACCTCAGCTCTAAAATGTTAATCTTAGGACAGAGTTTAGTTTTTAAATTTTGGATTCAGTGCTTGAGTTATTGAACACCTACACACTTGAGATGTGGATATAATATTCACCGAATACTTTTCAAGGTTTCTATGGTACTTCATCTGTCGAGTCTTGTCAGTTGCAAAAAGTATTGCGTGTCACTTAATGAGCATGTGTATTTTGTCTTTAACTGTGATGTGACATACACTTACATTGTAGATGTATGTGGATGTCACTTCATGAACATGTGTATTTTGTCTTTAACTGTCTAGTGTGACATACACTTACATTGTAGATGTATGTGGATGTCACTTCATGAACATGTGTATGTTGTCTTTAACTGTCTGGTGTGACATACACTTACATTGTAGATGTATGTGGATGTCACTTCATGAACATGTGTATGTTGTCTTTAACTGTCTAGTGTGACATACACTTACATTGTAGATGGAACTTTAATGGATATTTAATTCTTACTATTTGTTATAGAGAAAGACATTGATCTCCATTATTACATTCTGGCTAAATTTGCTGTCTTGAATGGAATCCTTGAGAAATACAGATTCCAAAAACAGAAAAGCGTTTTGCCCATTAGGAATGAATTTCTCTCATACTGCATTGCACTTAGCACAGATTCATGTAACAGAGAAACAGACTGTTGAGTGCATGAAGAAGCTGAAAAGATTGATTTTATCACCGAAAAAAATGCCGAAAGCTTCGACAAAAATGGATGATTTCCAGCTTGACATTTGATAGTTTGTTTTTTTTTTCTCTTCAGAGGAAAATCAAATGAAGACACTATTGTAAGTTGTAGAGCCAATACTGGCTCATGTTTTCATTCACTGCAGCTATCGAAACTAGCATTAACTCGATTTGAGGATTTTTGTTTTTTCAGTTTTTGTGATAGGGTTCACAATAAATGATGATGTAAATTCATAAATTTACATTCATAATTAATTTATACATGTGGCCGTTTTGGGTTTGGACAATTAGACAACGGACTAAAACGTACCTTTGTATATAATACATGTACTGCTGTCACTTCTAATCCCTGCTGTATTGAACAACTATTACATTTACATTGTAGATAAATGTCAAAATTCTCGTTAGGTAAGCAACAAAGAATTTGACAAATTTTCTTCAAGGTGTGGGACTCACATTGTTGTTAGTGACAGCTGTGCCTGCGTCTGGTAACCTTGGAAACAGGTTATTTTCAAAAAAAAAAAAAAGAGACGTGTCTGCATGACTGTATGCTTGTCAACAGTAACAACGGTATCTATGCATTAAGAACCTTGGGCCCAGTTTTACGAAGCTCTCTTATCGTTACAAGCTTATGAGAACTACCATGACGACGTAATACCTACAGTGCAGGTTGCCGTTGAAGTTAAGTGAATGTAACGTTAAAAATGCTTCGTGAAACCAGGCCCAGATGTGATAAAAGAATGGCAAAACTCTTATGCCAATTAAATCCATTTATCAATCATAATCATGTTAAATAATCAATATGTGGTGTATTAAAGTTTCCAGGTATATCAGACTTATGGATATCAGTGATAATGCCTGGTATCATCTATAGCAGTGGATAATGCCGGGTGTCACCTATAGCAATTGATAATGCTGGGTGTCACCTATAGCAATTGATAATGCTGGGTGTCACCTATAGCAGTGGATAATGCCGGGTGTCGCCTATAGCAATTGATAATGCTGGGTGTCACCTATAGCAATGGATAATGCTGGGTGTCACCTATAGCAATGGATAATGCTGGGTGTCACCTATAGCAATTGATAATGCTGGATGTCACCTATGGCAGATGTCCAAAGTCTCAATGTTATCAAACAGGATTTAGCCTGAATACAACCACAAGGACTGATACATACATATGCATGTGTATTGTTTCAATAATCATCTGTGCAAATGTCCTTGTTGGAATGTACCATGCCTTGTACATGTATATTGTAACATGCATGTATTGAAGAGTGTTTAGCTTGCATTTTTGTGCCACTATTCCCCTCCCCCCCCCCCCCCCCCCCCCCCCCCCCCCCCCCCGTTTTCATCACATTTATAAAACATTTTTTTTTTATACCGGGAATGATATCATGTGATTGAGTGCAATGTTCTCTTGTTTGTGTTGATTTCATGTCATTGAGTGCAGTGTTCCCTCGTTTGTGTTGATTTCATGTGATTGAGTGCAGTGTCCCCTCATTTGTGTTGATTTCATGTGATTAAGTGCAATATTCCCTCATTTATGTTGAACATTTGGCTTGTTATAAGCAATTCATTTTGTAGCTCTATGCCACAAAGGTTACATTCATTATATTATGAATATTAAATTGTTTGAAACGATATGTCATAGTTAATATGTACATGTTGCTTAAAAATGCCTTGCCCGCAAGTTTTGAACATATACCATGCTTTGATATACTTGCATTTTGATTATATATTTGATGACGCAAAACGATTCAAACAAGGTGGACATGGAATTAATAAATTTGACTAAACAGCTCTTTTACCATGTATGCATCAACAAGATGGTCTACGCATAAAATCATTAGTAAAAGATTAATTCAAAGATTTCATATTTAGAGCTAATCGTCTGTGGCATTCGTGGTATAATTGGACACCAACATGCACGTTCCAGTCTACACAGATGTACCTCAGTTTTAGTATTTATAAGTATATACCCCAAAATTTTCAGATTAACCCATTACGTCATTTTTTCTGTTTCCACATTTGGTGAAGGGAACTTGACTCGGTATTGCACTGAACATAACCCATATTCATCCATTTGAGTGGTTCAGCCACTTTGTTGATTTAACAACATAAACTTTTTTTTTTTTTGGTATACTCAACATATTTACACATACAGTTAAACACTTAAAAGTCCTACTGCCTCTATATGGTCACCTACACTTGTGTTGCGTTGGTTTCGGACGTATTCGACTCTACGACAGTGTTCTTTGCAGTTGCCTCTGTTCTGTGAAACCAGGACTCCCGAATGTTCTCAAACAGTTTGTGCGTTGTTTTGTTGATGGCGCCATCCATACACAGGAAGAGGTAAGGGTAAATGATGATCTGCAATGCAGACAGGGCTGTCGTACATGTGACCCCATTAATGTACGCAGAAAGGGAGATGACCCCATGGAGCAGCTCCGTTATGTACACAGGTAACACGCAGCACAGGTAAGCTATCACTAACAACACACAGAACCGAATCTGTCTCACTCTGTCCTGAAGGTGCCTCTCTCCGCTGCTTTTGCGTTTTTCAAATTGCTGTGAGAGAAATGTTAGATTGGGAATTTGATTGGCTACTTCCAGCGTGTCAGTTTCAGCGGCCTCCTGAATGCTCGGCAGAGAAATTTTGGAATCTTTAATGACACTGCCATTGAGGTCTTTCTTGGCCTGTTCTCCGAGGTTCTGTTCACTAGAGAAGGGAAAGTTGCCTCCATGGACCTTGGGATTCTCCAGCTGGGCCTGTAATGCCATCACATCCACAGAAAACTTCCTTACATAATTGTACTGTAACGCCTTTGCCTGGGGGTCAGTATTGGTACCCGTGTTACCAATCTGACAGATAGTGTGACGCCTGCGGTTGAGCAGATTGGCCAAGTTGACCTGCAGACTTGACCTCCTCTTTGACGCTGAAGGTGTTGTTTCGCTTTCACCATTATTTCCTCCCTGTGTGATGCCAGCATGCTGCCTGTTTGGGCGTGGGCTAGGCGTAGACGCCCTGGACATACTCTCAACCTGGTGTGGCTCTACAGGCTCCTGTATCGTGGGTAGGCATGCTGACAACTCCCCCTGGGTGTCGGATTCTTCTGACGCGATGTCATCCGTGTTGACCGTAGGGATCTTGGTTGTCAAAAGTACTGCCAGCACAAACAGCATGATCAAGCTGTGAAATGTGAGGAGGATGACCTTAAATTGGAACGATGGTGTGTTCATCATCAGGTGTAAGAGCACTCCGTGGCTACCATATTCCCGACACACTGACACCACCCCGTATGTGACGGCGGTAAGAAAACTCAGCACCCAGTTTCCAACCAGCAACAGAAATAACAGTCTCTGGTGGAAAATTTTCCTGTCGCGATAAATGACACATGTGAGATTCTTGACGCTGATAAGGAGAATACTAAAGACGTTAACAGTTAATAAAAGAAGGTAGAGACTGTGGCACGTGAACTTCACATCAGCCAGCACTGTACCACAGTTATAATATTTCAACAACTGATATATCTCCATTGGCACCCACACACAGGCAAACAACAGGTTAGCGACCAGTACACTGGCAAACAAGGAGTAGCGGAGCTTCCGTGTTGACTTGGACGCACACAGCGCCACGAAGATAGTCATGCTGGCTGCCGCTCCAAAAACGGCAGAGATCAACAAGCTTGTGACGGAGAGCACGACTGTATAAGACTCCACAAGGGGAGTTGAAGCTGTAATGTTCACCTCCATTATTCCCGGACTCTCTGTCCTCACGGCTTAATGACACTGATAACAACAGGGGGCGCACAGCAGTGTCAGAGCCTTTGGTTGTCTGCACATGCGGTGTCAAATTAATTCCATGGAGAGTCCAATTTGCTATGCAGACAGACACCCGAAGAGGCGATGTGGCGTGGTGGAGGCAATGCGAGGTTTACCCATGTGACATGTGGCCCGTCCCTGCATTGTGGCTGTGTGCAATACGGCAGGTCAGCCTCTTATGACAGGCCACAGACTGTTAGCTTTGGCACTCTCAGCTTGCTTATGGGTAGTGGAGCTTTCAAAGAGCCGAGATGCCCTCCTATCAGTACGTGCAGTTCTCACCGCTCACCGCTGCCACTTCTTGTGACTATGTGGTGTCAAGGCCCCAGGGATAGGCTGGGCAGGAAACGGTTGCTATCCATCTGTCCATCGCAACCACGCAGACCCCAAGATCAAATCAAGCCTCACTAGCACGCTGCTCCGTTAGCTCATCTCAAATCAAGGGGGTAAAACAAAGAGGCGAAGACTAAAAGCCAAAGTGGCAGACACTGTGAGAAAAAAAAAAAAAAATAGAGAATAAAAGGCTATGAGCATTTAGAAATATCAATGTATTGATGGATGACAAGTGTACCTTTTAGCTTGTATGCACCAGTCCCTGTGGGCAAATAGATCTGGATGCGTGTAGATAGTCATGTCAATAGACACAATGGGTGGCAGGGTGACATTTACGTACAGCTAGCTGCCTCCCACAGACCCGCCTAATAAGGCTCAATCTCTTCATCAAACTGGAATTATATAGCAAAGGCAGTGCAAGTGGGTTAGAACCTTTGAGAATTTCTGGGAATAAACTAAGCTGTCCAGAATACTGATAGGACGGCAGTGCCCTTCCTTGGGGCTACTTAAGAGAAGGAGGAATGGATTTAAGGTGGCTGGCCTTTATGAGATTTGGAGAATAAACCAGTAATAAATGCCAAGGCTCTGAGAATCTGTCTTAATTCTTTGTTTAAATGTGTCCCATGGCGTAGAGACCAACTGTTGATGACCTGGTCTCCCATATGTTCTACTCACCTCACCCCCCCCCCTCCTTCCCCTCCGTACCCCACCTATTCTGTGGGTTTCAGAGCGAAAACTACAAACAGATTATTGTTGTTAAGCCCATCACAAGGGTAGGGCAGGTCCATGAGAGAAGCACAGCTTGTATGTATGGACAGTCAGCTATATTGTCTGCATCATCTGTGTCCGTGCGTTAATGTAATGTAAGAACTAGACAATGGAATAGTCCGGCAGACATATATGTACACCCATGATGGTTATCCTTTATTGTAAACCATAGATGACTCTGCGGGTCAATATTTTATCACCTGCAGGTCCTATTGAGAATATGATATTGGCCTGCTCAAAATTTATCGTTCAGGCAATTGTCCTATTTACCTAGTATCTAGCACAGCAGTGTGTTTAACCCCCTTTTGCTGTACAATGTATACACTGTTGAACCACAAAGTGGAAGTGTACACGTTTTAAACATCAGAAAACGGCTTGTCACTTCTGATTTTTGTTCGCTGTACAGAAATGTTAGAAAGTAACAAATACCCTGTTTGGAAGGAGTATGAAATATGATCTTTCAGAATGTTCATGAAATATTATCTTTCATAGGGATCATGAAATATGATCTTTCATAGGGATCATGAAATATTATCTTTCATAGGGATCATTAAATATGATCTTTCAGAAGGATCATTAAATATGAGCTTTCACATGGTGTATGCTTAACTTATAGGGGTGTCAGTTTGCTATAACATAATATGGTATTCTTTACATTTTGTTCTGGGGTAATTGTTTTCTCTCCTGGTTTGCATTGTATTTTGTTCTTGCCTGGTTTGTATTGTAATTTGTTCTCTCCTGGTTTGTATTGTAATTTGTGATGGGAACAGTTTTTACCACATCCAGCATTAGAAGAAGGAGAAGTGCAGACAAGTAAAATACTGAGTAACATAAAAAAGATGATGGATTTGAGGTTATAAATCGGCCAATAATTACTTTTTTCATTAAACAGAGCTTGACTATGAACTGATGCTCTAAAGCAAATTAGCTTGGCGTTGTCTGTTTGCCTCACTTCGTAGCATAATACATTGTTCTTGCAGTTGTCAAACTTCATTAACTCTACAAAGAGACGTGGGCTGCACAGCCCAGTTGTTCAAAACTGTATTAGCTAATACCGGTATTAAGTCATATTTCATGTTTAAAATTTTAGCCAAACTCAGCGGCCAATGCAGTCCTCCAGGGTCAAAGTATAACAGCAGCAGTTTTACTTTATATTTAGTGCAATGTTACACAATTTTTTTAGGCTAAGTACAAAATTGAAGGCTTAAAGTCAAATACGGCATTAAGTCTTAAACCGGTTTTGAACAACCTGGCTCAGAACATTATGTACGCAATCACCACCGATGCACTACACAGTATATCATAATCTGTCATTAATTCATACTATGGAACTCTGATCTCAAACTGTTTTATGTCACATCTGGAGTAAACCATTAAAACAGCGGCTTTACACTTTCTTACACTGATAGAATTCATCTGGTCAATTACACAACATGTCAGAATTGCAGCTGGAGAGATTTTCCGATTTCCAGAGTTTTATTGTAAAAAAAAAAATGAGTGTTCAATAAACAAAATTACAAAAATTAGGTGCTCTGCATTTTGAATCCCTGAAACATTGATGCCACTTCAAAACCAGATTTCTCTTAAAAACATATTTTATATGTTCCAGTACAAAAACACACTTCTTCATTCCTTTATTTTCTGCATAAATTTTATAGACTGTTAGATGAAATACATGCAAAAAAAACCAAAAAAACTTCAATTACTGTATGTGTGCAGCTGGAATGCAATTCTTTGAACTGTGGAAGTGTTGAAGGTTTGTTTCTACAACAAAATATGAATCTTAAGAGCAAAAAAAAACCTATTACTGGTGTGGGATTAGAGTAAAGGTCCCTATTCCTCCTGTACCTAGAAGTATACAGTACCACCATTCATATATAGTTCTGGGAAATGCCCTGTACAGGTGTATATAGATCTGCAGTCTGATGGCCACCCTCAGGGCCAGCCTTACACAAACCTGCTGCCCTCATGTGGGCGAGTCCTGCAGTATGGAGGCTTACATAGTTAGCACAGGAAACCCTAGGCATACCACTGTTACTAGTTATCAGAGGGCATCAGGAGATCAGGGAGTTGACCCATGCACTCATTTCACATTGATATTGTATGTAATACATAACACGCATAATCTTAAACACTGTTAAGAATAATATGATTTTTAACATTTCAGCAATGCAGTGCATTGTTCATAGTTATATACTGCCCTGTCTGAAATGTAATAAAGTGATAGCAAAGGTTCGAGACCAGTAACAATTTATACATTGTTTATGTTTATGGCACATCAGTGTGTATCAAACATTATTATATTATATCATCATTATGCAACAGCTGTAAATTTTATATTGGTATTGGAAAGACAGCCTGGAGCTGATTGGTCAGTTACTTGTGATAAACCACCAATGTGTATATTCGCTGACTGTATGAACCTTTACAGAATGTCAGAGCACACGTCTTTTATTTTCTTTTTCTTTTCTTTTTTTTTTACGCCCTTAAACTTGTTACTTTTCTCTTGAACAGCAGGCCTATACTAAAGTGAAATACTCCAGTAACTCATATTTTGTGTGATTTAATAATAATAATAATAATTGCATGATTGTTTAAAAATATTAATTATCATTGAAATGAAGAATAATGCATCCCTGCAGTAATGTTCTGCATCAAATGCAGCAAAATTAGATTTGTGCTTAATCCATATTGGAGAAGTGAAAAAAGTAGGGTATATTTGAGGAGGTGATAACCATATGCCGTATGCATGTGGCAGATTGTATCTGTCGTCTGCACAATAGTGTGCATGGCTACATCCCAGGCTACCTCTGAGACAAACAGGCTTACATCCTCTAGCCTGAATGTTACAGCTTAGCTGATCAGTGGGTGCATTGGCATCTTCAGTCTATTATAACACATGCAGTGACCGAGGCCACATTAAGGCTGACTTGCATTGTACAAGCTTGCATTATAACTCATATTACACCATACCAGCAGTTAAAAATTCTAGTGTCAAGGTTTAGCCAAAGGAAACCAGATGCAATTATGTGCCTTGTGTAATCAGAATTGTGTACTTATCTCAGTTGGTGTAAACGAGAAAGAGGGAGAGTTATGTGAAAATCTGCTATGCGGTAGAGTTTGACTGAAGGCGTGTTTACCTGGCTGTCTCACTGCAGTCTTACCTGGCTCAGGTGTCGTGGGTAGGGGTGGGTATCTCCTTCACAATGGGCCCTTAATCATTAGATCAGTGGGACTTTTGTGAATACGGTCCTGTCGTGTTATTAGAAGGTTTTAGTCCATAGCCTCCTCACTAGTCTCGCATGTCTGGGTAGCACCCTGGTCCAGCTTCTTCTCAACAACCTGTGTCCATGCCACGGCTGTATATTTACCGATTGGCCGAGAGCGCAGACTGACTGAAGAGCTGTGCTTAATGTATGCTTTCTCAGGGAGAAGTGACTTGACCAATGAGCGAGTGGCATAAATGAGGCTGTGATAGAAGACAGCCTTCAAGCACGAAGGCTCCAGATCGCAAGAGCTAGCTGGCATGCAGCTTCTGTACCCAGCACAGTGTTTATCTAAAGGGTAAATCTTCTGTGTGATGGAGGCACTTGCCTTGTCACCCCTCAGTGACCTAACCAGGGAGGGTCGAGCTGTCTCGAGGGATAATTAACATGTCTTCGTTTGACAGCTAGAAGAATAAAATTGACAAGAAAAAAAATCAAAAAAAATTTACACGACAAATGGGAAGACTGTTGTTTGTTTGGATTTGCATGGCCAGCTGGCTGTCTGCGGACACTCCGACGGCAGATTTCCCACTGCTGGTGTTTCCCAGACCATTTACCTCTTTACCACAGCGGTCTCTGTTAAACAACCCTTGCTACTTAAACATTTGCGTGTGTCTGACAGGAGGAGATTACTGTAACTCCTCAACCTTTTCACATGTTTACATCTTGTATGTTTTGGTCTTGTATTTTCCAAGTGCTATTAATTGCCTGGACAGCCAAGAAAAATATCAAGTGTTTCACAGTACAATGATCTGTATCAGCGCTGTCAATCTAGCCAGTGTACCGGTGTAGAATATGATAGTTGCAGTTTTCTGGTGCGTTTATTTCCGTGTGCCATTTTGAATTTAGAAGATGCATTTTGCACATTAAACATGTTGAATTTCTGTGCTTACTAGTACACATTCCACATGCATAGTATTTTAATAACCAGCTAGCAATGGGTAGATATACGTGGATGTTGAAGTTTCCTTTTTTCCTCACACATATCAGTAATGTGCATTTCCGCTTCATTAACATGTATAGTCTTGTAATGTTTATGAGAAATCATTGTGGTATAAGTTTAGTTGAAAAGAGGTAATATAACAGCTTTTGTGTAGCCCATCTACAGCTGAACATAGATTGAGTAAGTCATTTATGGTCAGTTTAATGCCTACCATTGCATTTTGGGACCTCATGACCGTCTATAATTTTTCATGGATGTTCTCAAAAGAACAGTAAAGTGACATGGTCATGGTTGTACAAAGAAGAAATATATTTTCACTTATGTGACATGTATTAAAATATATTTGCAAGGGAAAAATGAGAGGGGCTCCTGTGGCTCAGTGGTTAGAGCGCTAATGCAACGTAATGACCCAGAAGCCTGTCACCAATGCAGTTGCTATGAGTTCAGGTCCAGCTCATGCTGGCTTCCTCTCCAGCAGTATATGTGAAGGTCTTCCAGCAACCTGCGAATGGTCGGGGGTTTTCCCCTGGGCTCTGCCTGGTTTCGTCCCACTGTAATGCTGGCTGCCATCGTATGAGTGAAATATTCTTGAGTACAGCGTAAAACAGCAATCAGTGAAATAAATAAATAAAAATTAGATTTTTGTTATCTCAAATTAAGTTAAAGCCTGTCAGGTTTTAACAGATGGGGCTGTAGGTTCTAATCATGCAGATATAGCTTTTACAGTTGGGGCTTAAAGTGAGTAGGTTTGCCTGATTTTTTGAAAGAGGGTTTTTTGTTGTACTCAAGGCAATCTGATATCCTCCATCCATAAACTTGACTTCCATCGTGTGTGTGAAAAAATTTTGGCGACAGCATTAAACAGCAGTTCAATCAAAGTCAGTTTTATTTCCCAGGTTTTCCACAGTGGCATTGATAATGGTGTCATACAGTATTCTAGCAAGAGATCTTTATTTGTACTGCAGGATGCAGTTTAACTAAGAGATTATTTTCATGTGATACGTGAACTGTTAATAAATCTTACTCCGTAGAGCGCATGTGTCGCTCTCTAAGCTCCCGTTACATCACTACCACCACTAGACAATATTGACCTTTGTAGTCTGTCACGTCTGTATTCTCATTTAGGCTTAGCCTCACCACTGGTGTCCTTGCACGGGCCTATAATCAGAATTCATCAATAAAATAGTGTCAGGTGATTGTTACGATCACGTTGAACATAATTTAGATAAAGAGAAGGCATGTGCATCAAGTATTAACAGAAAGTAAAGTTGAGACAGAGATTTTGTGTATTGTGACATCACTTCCTGCCTCAACACTGTGACCCTAATGAACTCGACATCGTTCAAGATTTCTGTACAAAACTTGCTAGTAGTGGCACTGATGTAAAGCGAATGTAGAGACCCACGCATGCGCTGCATGGAGTATGTGTTTAAATATGGCTGTTTGTGTTACGCATACCACTGGCGTCGCTGTTTTTTTAATCCATTATATCCTGATTGGCAATGTTTTCACAAAGCTGTTGTAAATCTACGATAATCACGTATATAGGACAATGGTACGTTAATAGTGAATATCGTACGACAAATGTACAATAAAAAAATGTTGTAAGCCACATGGTGAAACTGGGCCCTGTCCTTGCAGTCTAGTTCGTTAGGTATAAATTGAAATGATGCAAACGTAAACATATATGTAGTACTAAAATCTGATATTTTCTTCTAGCAGTCTCAAGGGGTTGCTTAATCAAGACATCAATCAACGGATCAGTCAGTTAACCCATTTTGCAGGAAAGTTATACTGATGGTGGGAGCCTGACTGACCTACATATTACAACCCTCAGGGCAACCTTAAGCAAATGATATGCACTTGGCCATCAAGTGAAATGCAGCTGCCAATGGTTTTCTGGATAAAAGCCTTTGTGTAACGAGTCAATTCCTGCCTCGGGTTAGACATAGCCATTGTACATTGGTATCCTGTATCCTGTTTTGCATCCTACAAAAATAAAGGCAGGGGTTCACATGGAGTCAAAAACATTTTGCTCCCAGAAGATACCCATGACTGCACTACATGCATTTTTATGGAGGCAGTACGTCCTCTTCATCCTTCTTGTTGAAGACTTCCCATGGATCGTAGAGGAATTTTCCCCTCGTGGCCAAAATCAAATGAAATCAATCATCGCGAACTGATGAAGTCAGGACACTCTAAGCTTGCTTTACCAGCAAATTGTTTTTATTGGGCCTTTCCAGGCAGTCTAACAGAGCTGTTCATTGATATGACAGCCAGAGGCCAGCACAAAAGTGATGTCTTGGCCCAGAGTGGGAACCTCCCACCCTCCCTCCCCTGCAAACACCAGAGCATTAGATTAACTCTATTTCCTGTCTAACTGACCATGCTTGTATTGCATTCGGTGTCGATACTTCCTGAATGGCTCTGGATGGCGACGTACTTCTGGCTAAGGACCTCGCAATTCTTCAGCACATTCTTTTCTTGACAACCTATTACTTATGTCCGAATCTAAAATCGATATAGTCATGTGGTGCAATTTCTGTGCGATTTTCTTTCTCGTCCTTATCTCTGCTGCTCGTCTCTGTTGACACGTCATTGCTGCATGTTCCAGAAGAACCTGACACGCTCTCGACTGCATAGATCGTAGATCACAGTCCAGTCGTTAATTGTTAGGCTGTTCAAGGGTTACTTTTGTCAGGGTTATGTTACACAGACATCTTGGATGGACAGCCATTGTGTGATAGGTGAACCAGACCAGTGGTGTTTTGAAGTGTCTGTTTAGAGACAGCTCTCATCTGTAATACATGATCAGGTAGCTTGTTGGTAGAGATTGTGGGTTGCCTGTGGCATCTTCCAAGTCCAGCACGATTTTGTCCTCACATATCCACCTACTCTGCTGTTGCTGACGTTAGACCATTCATGATTTTAAGTCAACAACGGGGGACATTGATTCCTTATATTTCCAGCCGTTTGTTCTTAAATGTTTATTTTTATATTATTGCTCTTTTTCTTGACATTTGCAAAAAGTCACGAATTTTAAGAACTCTTGATATTGGTGTTTGACACAAATCTTCCTGTGAGACCATTCTGACAAGGTGCAAGCGTATATGTCAGATGTAGAGGACCATTGGTTCTAGTCAAACCAGTGTATTTTTCTCGCATCACTCTCTCATATTTACAAGTATATAGGATATATTCCTGAAAAATATAAGTCCAAAGTAATTTTCTCCGTGCAGATTGTCATGAGTTCACTATATTTCGGGTAAAATAAACTAGTACTTCTGTACAGTGCAGAATAACGCAGGTCAGTGGTTTTGAAACACACAGGTCATATAAACTAGTACCTCTGTACACTGCAGAATAACTCAGGTGAAAAGTTCAGTGGATTTGAAATGTGTGGAATTAATGACTCAAGAGACAATACATAATAAATTTCTCCAGGATTCTCAGGTTTTTGCTGGTCTTTTTTCTTATCACCTGCATCTGTACAGTGCAGAATAACGCAGGTCAGTAGTTTTGAAACACACAGGTCATATAAACTAGTATATAAACTAGTACTTCTGTACAGTGCAGAATAACTCAGGTCAGTGGATTTGAAACACACAAGTCATTTAAACTAGTACTTCTGTACAGTGCAGAATAATGCAGGTCAGTGGTTTTGAAACACGCAGGTCATTTAAACTAGTACTTCTGTACACTGCAGAATAACTCAGGTCAGTGGATTTGAAACACACAGGTCATATAAACTAGTACTTCTGTACAGTGCAGAATAACTCAGGTGAAAAGTTCAGTGGATTTGAAATGTGTGGAATTAATGACTCAAGAGAGATCCAGCAATACATAATAAATTTCTCCAGGATTCTCAGGTTTTTGCTGGTCTTTTTATCTGGTCACCTTTGTGAGGTCACATGTGTTTTTCTGTAGGTTAGCAGAAAATGAGTTATTTAGAGACCACTAGAGGAATTTTGTAGACCATTGTACGATCCGAGGTTCGCTCTTTTCTAATCAGTATTCATGGAATCCATGGCACATTTCTTCCCAGGTTGATCAGTGAGATGAGGAAAGAGGGAGTGTGGGTAGGGGTCGAGGGAAGGCGGTGTGTTTCCCTGGGACAAAGATTAATGTGACTCATACATTGCCAGAAGTTTTGAGAACTCTTCTCTCGTAAATTGATCAAGGTTTTGTAATCCTTGTTGGCAACCAGTTGGCATAATGATCGATAAAGTCCTATTGTCTACTTACAGTTGTACAGACATGTATATGTGTAATATGGAATCTCATCAGTGTGTTTAATATTGTGTGTTTTCAGTTCAATCCTTTAAAAAAGTGAACTTTTGTGGTAATATTTCAGTAAATACACATACAGTTCAGCTCAGACTAAAAGTCAGTTGTTTACCCCTTGTAGCGCACTACGAATACTGATTATTGCTCTACTGACGCGTGACAAACTGTCTACTGAGCTGTGTCAGAGACCCTCTGAGGCGCTTAGGATTATTGTTGTAAGGTACGAATAAAATTCCTTATAACGAAGGTGCGGTCATAGTCTGTTCAGTTATGTGAAAATATACTAACCATATACTAGGCGGAAAAATTTATCTTGCAATGTATAACCTATCTGAGCAACAACAAAATCAGTTTGTCAACTTGATTGAAGGTTTAAATATGTGGCTCAGTTGGTAAGCATGCTAGCGCAGCGTAATGACCCAGGAGTCTCCCACCAGTGCGGTTACTGTGAGTTCAAGTCCAGTCCATGCTGGCTTCCTCTACGGCCGTACGTGGGAAAGTCTTCCAGCAACCTGCGGATGGTTGTGGGTTTCCTCTAGGCTCTGCCCGGGTTCCTTCCACCATATTGCTGGCCGCCATCATATAAGTGAAATATTCATGAGTACAGCGTAAAACACCAGTCAAATAAATTAATAAATAAATTAAATACATGTATGTGGTCGAAGTCCTCTACTGGTGTCGATGGTCGGCATAGGCCTGCTAATTTTGATATATATTTATATTATGGAATATAGAACCTTGCCACAGAGATTTCACAGTAAACTCGTTTTCTTGTGAATCAAGCAAGTGCAATACCAGGCACTTCCCGCCGAGGGCATCGCCCCAGCAGAGTCAGACAGCAATCTTGTGTGGCCGTGCCTTTGCATGATCCTTCACGCTCATGTCTTATCATTTGTCACATTTATATAAAGGGGACACCCTTTAACATCATCCATTTATGTTACCGCCAGGATCATGTGAGCCTCATATTAAAGGAACTAAAAGAAAACAACTCAAAACGTGTAAGTCCCGGACGGAATGGGGCATCACCAAGCTGCAGACCTTTCACTGTAGGCTACTTCCGGCTAACCGACACGTAGCCTAGCCACAGCTATTGGTGTTTTCAACAAGTAACCCGAAATGAAGTTTTCAATATTAGCTTACAATAATAATTGTCTACAGACTTGCTAACCGAATTGCCACCGACAAGCCGTACAGAAGAGGGATTTACGCAGAAATAGGGAAATCAGCACCAGCAGTTTTGAGAGATAATTTATTCCTCATGTTTAAGATTTTCAAAACCATACAGTGTGTATCAGTTAATAAAGTTTGATGCTTGTGAGTATTGTTTACTCCAAATGTGCCTATTATTCTTCAATCTTGTAACGCTGGATACTTCTTCCAGGTTTTAGCATGACACTTCTGAGTAGTGTAATTAAGCCTACAATAGTCCGCTATGCTGTTGATGCCTAACACCCATAATATTTTCTTGCACAAGTACAGTAAGCACCAAAACATTGCTGTCCAAACCAAAGAAAACAACAACTGGTAAACATGTTTACCGATAGGCGTATAAGCTATCCGCATCCAGTGAATAGGCATAACAATGCTCAACCACGTTTGTGTGCGACCAGTCATCGTGGACGTATCACTGAATCTGCAGGTGACTGTCTGTCCCAGAGCTCTCCACAGCCACTCTACAAACTGTCCACAGCCACTCTACAAACTGTCTACAAGGCTTCTAGGAATGCGCTAATCTCCTGCCTGGTTTTGACTTTTAGCCTGAGCTGTACTGTATATATATAGACATTACAGTGGGGCTTTAATTCAACTGCTCATTGAGTATATATATATATATATATATATATATATATATATATATATATATATATATATAGATAGATAGATATATTATCTATACATATTATATGTATTACACTATGGCCATTTCCCTTCATTCAATATATGCTGGCTTCCTCGCAGGCCGTATGTGGGAAGGTCTGCCAGCAACCTGCGGATAGTCGTGGATTTCCCCTGTGCTCTGCCCATTTTCTCACCATTGTGCTAGCTTTCTGAGTAAAACACCAATGAAATAAATAAATAAATAAAATTCATTCAACAGATATATACATTGAAGATGTCTTGGCATTTTGACATTTTTTTTTTCTTTTCTTCTCTTTTTTATTTTTGTTTTGTGTCAGTATTCTTAACTGGTTCAGTGTTGTTAATCTTTCAGTTCTGTTCAGTGAATTTCAACTCAGATCAGCCCATTTAAACATTTGCTAACATCTGACTGTGTTTTAGGTATCGTGCACTTCAAAGCACCATTATGGTGGAGTTGATTATGTGCTTGGCGTGGTGTGTTTTATCAAGACACTGCTAATGGTGCCAAATGATTTATGAAGAAGATTGCACCCCGTGCTTGCTTGTGCAACCATGATTTCATAATGTGATTAATCAGTTCTTTAGTGTCTTATTCAAGGTCACAATTTCCTCTAGAGTAGGTGCAGTCTTCAGTGAATACCATTAGGTTATATTGCTGATGGGTTTAATTTCCCATGTTTAACTTCTACAACCCTTCATGTACATCTTCCAATAGATCCTAGAGATCTGAACTAAAGAGCGCTTCATTGGAGCATGTACGATATTAGCTGTAGGCAACCTCGATATATCTTATCCAGCCAGTCTTGCTGATATACCATCGTGCCATAATCAATCAGCATACACATAGACTAGACAGGGCTAGTTTATAGGGGGGTAATAGTCTGTGTTCAACATCTTTAAAAGGGGAAGCCTACACAAATGGAACTCTAACCAAAGTTAGAAGGTGATGGATTCAAGATTTTAAATCAACCGGTAATTACTTTTTAACAGTAACCTTGAACATTAGGTAAGAGAAAGTATGCATGTATATCAGTGTGTATCTTGCAGACGGCCATCTTGGATAGCAGAGTTTTATTGTGGAAATGAGACACTGGCTGCTACACTGCACAGTGAAGTGTACAAAGCATTGTGTCCAGTGTGTGCTCTTGATCCTACAATACATTGCTTAGCAGTATTGCATGTCACCTGCTCTTGTAAAACTTTATTAACACTTCAAGGGAACCAGTGCTCATGGACTTGAATGGTGCGCATGAAGATTATAACTATCACTCATTTGGTATCTTGAATTCTTAGACCATTTCATGTCACAACAAGAGTGAACTACAAACAGAGACAGAGCACTTTGATTATTCTAATTGAACAAAATGATCTATTCAGTCGCATGACTTGTTCAAATATGGCAGTCCTTATAGGTCAGTTGGCTAGAATTTCTGGCTACGAGGGTTTAAATGCAATAACTTTATGTATACATAAAAAATTTCCAAAATTACTTGATGGCCATTTTGAATTCACAAGAGGTTAATAAACTTTCTGCTAGACAAGGTTATAAACCTTTGTTGACCTTGTCTTTTAACAGTTCTGGAATAACGTGGGAATTGGGTATCATTTCTGGATATGGTGATTCAATACTTGTTTTTACTGGATTAATGTCTACCAGTATACCCATAGGAAATACCTGCTTTCCAAGAAATAGCTAATATCAAACAGAATGTCATTTATATTTCTTTTACATGCATCAGTGAAACCTATAATGATGTGTTTTACTTATAAACACTGTACATATATTTGTATGTGTCTAGACATGTTTCGAGCGGGAATTATGTGTGACAGTTATTGGCTAGGAATGGTTTCTTATCCTTGCCAGGTCTGATGCTACATGGATGTTTACACTTATGCAATTAGGGATACCATTATACTGTGTAAGTACATAAGTACAATGTATCAGTGGTGTTTAACTAACACAAAATGTATATGAACAAATGCAATCAAAGAAGAAGTAATTATGGTGTTTAATATTAGATTCATGTTATGATAAATAATTTGACCATCATCAAATCATAATTCCATTGAAAACGTATGACTCATGAAACTTACTGTAGCTTGATAATTTTTTTTCCAGCCTTGTTGATGGAGTAAATGTAACATCTTTCCGGTCTGTTTGTGTGTCTGTCTGTCTGTTAACCTTTTTTTTTTTATTAAAAAGTCCATTTTTTCTAATATTCGTGCCCAATCATGATCAAGAAGGGAACGTTGGAAATTTATTACGTTTAGCATATATTACTTTCCTTCACAAGGAATTTAATTATATTATAGTTGTACCAGTTCTGGGCATTTTATAAGTCTAATTAATATCAGACTTTGTGCAGACATCAAACATTTAAAGAAGGGGATTTTGCAAATTGAGGAGTTGACACATTTTAATAATTTTAACAAGCTAATTCAGTCCGATCAGTTTAAGGCTCTTTTAGGATCACGTATGATCATGCTGCTCAGTTGTCAAAATCGGTGCATGACTCACCCAACATGCAGATATTGGGGCTGTAATAATTTCTACACATTATATTATTATTAATTGCCTTAATGAGCAGTTTATGTTAAACAATGCGTAGATAATTATTTCATCAGACTAATGTAAGGTGAGTTGCATGGAATGAGATTAACCACACCCCTCAAATTTTCATCCGCTTCCGGAGCGGTAGATCAAGGGTCAATCCTGGGTCAGGTCACTCGTAAGACTTTAAAAGAGGAAGTTGTAGCTTCGTCGCTTGGCGTTCAGCATTAAGGGGATAGTAAAGCGACTGGTTGACCTGTAGTAGTGTAATGGCTCGTGTGGGGCGACTTACTTGCCTTCGGTAGGTCGTCTCAGTGAAGCAGCACTGGAGAGCGGTGGAAATCTGTCCTGCAACAAGGCTGCACATTACACGTACATGCACCCTAAAGACTCGTTCGTCGTCATATGACTGAAAAATTGTTAAGTACGACGTTAAACGCCAAGCACTCACTTGCTCACTTCAGGTCTTCAGTAATATAGCATTTCATTCTACACATTTTGTGAAAAGCAGCAAGGGGAATTTTACCATTCAATTACCAGTGCCGTTTTTATGGTGAATAAAGTATGTTGCTTTATTTGATAATGTGTGCAGAGGGTTGTTTTGGAATTGGGTTTCAAAGTTAAATTGCAGTATATAACAGTTTGTGACTGATACTGACAGGATGTATTAAAATTTTTAGTATTGATGGTTTTTATATGTCCATCATTAGTGGGTCATACCATATATGGTATGGCATGGTCAGTCTGTCTCTCCTCTCACAAACTGGAGCATTTTAAGTATGTTTTGTGAGAAAGTCCATTTGAGTACACAATTCATACCTTAATTACAAATAACTAGGTTCCAAGGGCATAATAGAGTGTCCGCTTCAGGAGGGGTAGATCCAGGATCAAACCTGGGTCGTGTCACACCACAGACTTTAAAAGAGAAAGTTGTAGCTTCCTCGTTTGGTGTTCAGCATGAAAGGGATAGTGCAAGAGCTGGTTGACCTGTATCAGTATAATGGCTCGGGCGGGCGGCTTACTTGCCTTCGGTAAGTCGTCTCAGTGAAGCAGCACTAGATAAAAGAGTGGTGGAAATCCGTCCTGCAACAAGGAGGCACATGACATACACCCTAAGGATTCCTTCCTCGTCACATGACTGAAATACTGCACTTAGTCACTCACTTCAAGGGTATAATGGGTACTGCATTGACCAGGATTATTCCAAGTTACCAGTAATGTAGGTCAAAATTGTAAGATTCGTTTTTGAAAAAGATTGCTTGTTCAAATCCAGCTCTTGCTGCTTCAGCTTCAGCTTCAAACTGCTCTTTTTTTTTTTCACATCCGGGATCAAACTGATCTGTGATGTTTCACATTGGAATTTCATTTTTTTTTTTTTATCCCTGTGCGGCTTATGTATTTAAAGTCAGTTAGCTATAGTACATACTGCTGAAGCCAATTTTGAATGAAGACTAAAGCTGTAGTATTGCTTTTGCTACTCAAGACAACTAATGCTGCGAAAAGTTTGGCACTTTTTCTCGACAGACTGCTACTTAGAGCCTTTGCTTAAGTGGGTATATTGGCTGTTGTGTTTAGTGGCCATTACAGTGGCTAATGGACTGGAGAGAGTTGTAGAGATGCCCTGGCCTTTGGAGAAGGCTCTTCTGGAAAATTGCGCTATTTCCATCTTGGCTTTTCTAAGTCCAGCAAGCTGCTTGAATGGCCACAATTTAGTAAGACTGTCACTCCACATTGTGCATATTCCAAGCAGTATTGTATTCCAATAAAGCACTCAGTTTAATTTAATGGACTGTCAGCAGCTCAAAGAATTGGGGCATTCTTTTTGGAGACCAAGAGTGATAAGGGGAGATTCCATAGAAGAAGATGCAGTAAACTTCTTTACAGATTTCAGTTAAGAGAGGACCGTTGGATTTTTTATGGGCATGCTGTGAAGAAACACATGCTCCTTACATTTCCTTTCTCTTCAAGGTTATTGACCTGCTATATAGTGTAGAATGCAATTTTTAGTAAAATGTAGTAAAATGCAGTTTTTAGTTCTGCTTATTTCGCATACATTTTCAGGATATCAGAAACATTCTTCATTCCAGGTTGTAGCTATTGTAATTTTGCATCAAAAATAATCTGAAATTAAGCCAAGATAGATGCTGTAAATAACCATTATTATGTGTTTGGTACACACACATGTACAACAAAATGGTGCAGAACCATCCTGTACCATGTGATTACTGCTTTGGCGTACGCTACATGCTATGTTCATACATATTTTTACAAGAGAGTTGCAGATTATCCACTGATGTACAACTGCCCCATAGCACAGTTGGTAGAGCGTCCTGGGTCAAGTCAGACCTAAGATCGTGAAAGAAGTTGTAACTTCCTCGCTTGGCATTCAGCATGAAGGGGATAGTGCAACAACTGGTTCACCCATATCAGTATAGTGGCTTGGGTGTGATGGCTTACTTGCCTTCGGTAAGGTGTCCCAGTGAAGCAGCACTAGATGAAAGAGTGGTCGAAATCTGTCCAGCAACAAGGAGGCACATAACATGCACTCTGAGGATTCCTTCGTCGTCATTTGACTGAAAAATTGTTAAGTACGACGTTAAACCCTAAGCACTCACTCACTCTAGTGATGTATATGTATCCTACATTTCTTGGCAAGTCTTTCGTGTCGATCCCAATGCTGCAGTTTTAACAGGTAAAGAATATGTTTCTTGTTGATGATGACAATGTGTCTGTATCATCCAAACATCTGATCCAACCGCAGTATTCTGTCAGGAAGCTAAACTTGTCAGATTCACAGAGAAGGAAGTAGAAATCCTGTTGGACATAGATTATTCAGGTCATTGCATAAAAGTTCATTCTAGGCGTAAAGTCAGTATGTAAGTGTATATAAATGGTGTGAAGTGAGAGCTTTGTGTATAATTAGGCATCCGTGGCAGGAAGCTAAAGTTGCCTCTCTGATCACCCCCATTGTTAGTTTTCTCCCAGCGCCTGTTTCCATGGCACCCCAGATGGTTGTATCTATGGCTAGACAAAACGACTTCCTGGTACCGCTTCAAACCTAGCTGAGCTAGCTCAGGGAATCCCATCTAACGAGCAATAATTATTGATGGAGTGAAGCGGCAATATTTCTTGGGCTTTTGACTGATGTGTGGACAAGCCAGTGACAGACGGGAACTAGTGATCCAAGAAGATAACTGTTCACAATTACTTCTTTTCACTGGCCATTGCCACATATCTTATATTACTCACACTCTCTACACCAGCGGCCTTCATTTTTATTCAAAGTTGGACCCTAGATTCTGAAAATATGTGGCTTAGACTAACTATCAAGGCTTCTTCTGAGCTCTAATGGACATGTAGCTGTGATATGACACCCAGGCAAAGCCAGTGGCTATCATCTTCAGGCATGATCTCAAACATACTCTATTTCTTCTAAAATTTGGGAAACCTTGTATACTCATTTTAGCCAATATATATGTAATTCTGGCAGGAATATTTTCTTTTTCTTACATGGTTAGACCATCTAATGAACAACATACTTTTATCTTTACTTTTCCAAAAGGCTGGTACAGAAATGTAATGTTCTATTTTCAACACTACTAATACCTGTCCCAAATTTTAGAAGAATCATCAGACTTAGAAAGGGTATCATCAGACTTAGAAAGGGTAGACTTAGAAAGGGTATCATCAGACTTAGAAAGGGTATCATCAGACTTAAATGAATCATTTTGCGTGGATCTGCATTGAACTTTTATCAGTTTCCAGACATCAGTGTAGATGTTGAAATAATAAGCACCTTAGGTCACGGCCGGGACTCTGGATTTGAGAGGCTAGAATCTAGCACAACTCAAGCACCTGACTTTGCGAGCAAACTGCCAGCAGGGCACTAAATTGAATTTATGAAACGGCATCATTATAAACACATTATTTTTTTTTTTTTTTTTTTAGGCAGCATCTGTACTTTATAGAGTGATAGGAGATAGTTTTAGCATATGTAAAAAGCAAATTGATGTTACTTCACACATATTTAGATCTGAAATAGCCCATATGACAGTACATCTGCCTATCACTGTTATGTCTACATAAGATCTGTTGTGTAGCTATACCAGCTTGTAAAACCAATGTTTCTGACCAGTATCCACATGAAATGATTAGAAATATGGGATGTAAGCCGATAATGTGGGTAGATATATGATATGTAGCTGTTAACTGATGGAGTGAACTGGTTGCAAATAGAGATATCCAGATGGTAGCTGCAGTATTAAGTAATACACACCTAATTACCTGCTGCTGTTCGGACAGAGAGGGAGGCCTGGAGGGTGGGGTGAGGTGGCACACCTACATGTAGAGTAGGCCACATGCTCATCTGAAGCTGATTAGTGTCTTCTCTCCACTCCAAGCCTGCTCATTAACCAACCTGACTTGATGAGAACCAAGATTACGCCGCTGCTCAAGCTGCAATTATTTCTCAAATTTGGTGATAATTGTGGACGTGTAGCTAAAGCATGCTAAGGTATTGATGCGTTTTGCCTTCCCATCAAATTTCCAAGGGCAGTAGAATTCGTCTAGGAGTTAGAGCATCTTATCAAATGCTGTCAGTTTTGAGTGCAAATGAAGACAAAAACTGTAACGACATACAGGTTTATTGTTCCTCAGAAAGGCCCCCAGGAATTATGATTGGAAGAGCTGCAATGTATCGAGAGATGGCAAGGATTTTTTTTGTTCTGAGCTGTTTTAAATTTATGCATTCTCATGAATGTATTGAAGTAATTTTTAAATTGCCTAGTTCATTTGCATTTGAGCCATGAAACCTGCTTTTGTTTGCACGTACAAAAACGTACATGTGTGATAGGGTGCATAAAAAAATACATGGATCGAACTTGTTTCACTTGAAAAAAATGTCATTAAACATTTGTCAGTGTGTATCAAAGTGTACATGTAATTGGTTTTAGACAGTACTCAATTCCCATATTCTCTAAATCTAAGCCTCTAGTCTAAAATTTTATACCACTAAAAGACCATGAGGAAGTATTCAGTAGTATCAAGACCATTTCCAAAACGTGTTTATTAAAAGTTCCCAAGGGAATATGAAGGTAGATTTATAGAAATAGGGGATAAAGCCAGCAACATTTAAGAGATAAGCATGCAGTCATCAGTTTTCAGTGATGTATTGATGAAGATAGCTGGTATGCTAGGCATGATATCCAAACCAAATTTCAAATTTGTATAATCTTGATTACTAAGATACGTATCTCAGTCAGGCTTGGATTGCTTCTGGTCACAAAGGCACCATGCCGATGAAGTTAAGCGTGGCCACTGCTTGAAATGACCCAGAGCTAAGCGGGACATAAAAGATACAGCTGTAATTTTGAGTATGTCATAGAACACAACAGACTGATAGGTTGTGATCCTAATAATTGGTCTGTTAACATCATAAGCAAAATGTTTATTGTGAAAAAAAAAATCCATCAACTGAAAGATTTGTAGATTTTCCTTACATAGATGAGATAAAACCCTGTATGGTGAATGGCTTTAGCTACATTAAATAAGCTGCGCATTAAGCAAGGACAATTTGAGTCCCTTTAATGGCCTTCAGTACATGGAGTCGGAGCAAAAAAAACCTACTGAGGTTGGTTTTTTACCTGGGCTTACCAATTTCACAATGCATTAAGTGAGCTGGCCAATCATAAATTCGATACTTCTGTGTCTAGACTGTGAGCATGCCAATCTATTGGAAATGGCTGTATGGGAAAATCTTGTACAATTACATTTTGTCATTTTGCAGAGATATTTAAGCCACGCTGAAATTGCGTTTGCGCTTCTAACCTTCAGAGCAGATCAATTGTACCATTGTGCTCAACTGAGGCTAGAAAACATTGTAATGGTGAGTGTCCATTTGCAGACAACATCAGTCCGTTTTAAATGGCATAATGTGAGTATGTGGGAAGTAATGTCTTCTTATTACCTTCTGTTTTATATGTGTTAATATGCAATTCTGGTCAGCAAAGTAAGCTATTAAGAGCTGATCTGACAAAAGTTAATCTCTGCTTGATGGTGTATGCAAAGGTCAGATTTAGAGGTTCTCATGTACAGTGTATTTGTGTGATTGCTGGTTGGACATGGTTGTGTGAGACATGGTTGTGCGAGACAATCTCCACAATCCAGACAGCTGTATAACTCAGCCTTATTTATCTCACACGCTACACCTTCGGGATTTCCTAGCTGATAGAGCCTTTAGCAGATCATGCTCAAGTTAACTAGACCAAACATCCGATGGCTAGCTTGTCCAAAGCTTTACTATCAATATTGCAGGTCTCCTTATGCATATGGATTGTGTACCCTAGACTTTGTGCATAAGGAATTTTTACAGTTGCAATAGAATTTTAATAATTTAGCAATGGTAAACAGTATGGATTGAAACCAAACTTTTCACTCCGTTTTGTGCTTTTCCTTGTCTTGAAAACTCCATTGTACTCTGCATGCATTTGTCAAGGGTATGATGTCAAGGGTCAAGGGTAACACCGTATGATAGAGACTACTCTAATTATTAAGGATGCATATTGCCAGCAGATAGGTTACATTATTATGTTCATGTGGATGGTCTTAAGGCACATGTAACATTGGCCCATTCCTCTCCATCCCTATACACTGAGCAGAGATAACTGTTAATTTGGTAAGCTGGAACACGCTGCTTGCAGCAGAGCTAATTACATGCTAAACACCGTGGAGGATTCACCAGGAGCCAGTTGATGCATTAATCTAGTATATTGTCACCATGTTAAAATTTAAATTGACTGTCAGTTCCAGAATATGTTGTTGACTTCTTGAGTTCACTTTCATTTCCCTATGCTAAGCAACATTGTGAAAAGATATATGTGAGCTGGGTAATTTTAAAGACATATTTTATATCCAAATAGAAAGTTTTACCCATGTTTCAGGAGAAAGTGATTTTTTTTCTCCTCCCTCCCACCTCCTGTCTGTAACGCATTCAGTGTTATGGGTCTGTAATGCATTCATTGCTATGGGTCTGTAATGTGTCTTCCTAACTGTTTGTATGTTACATGTATATGTACAGCCCATTCTTATATATAAATGCACACATTGAGGAGATACATGTACAGCCCATTCTTATATATACATGCACACACTGAGGAGATACATGTACAGCCCATTCTTATATATACATGCAGACACTGAGGAGATACATGTACAGCCCATTCTTGTCTACATGCAGACACTCAGGAGATACATGTACAGCCCAATCTTAGATATACATGCAGACACTGAGGAGATACATGTACAGCCCATTCTTATATATACATGCATACACTCAGGAGATACATGTACAGCCCATTCTTGTCTACATGCAGACACTGAGGAGATACATGTACAGCCCATTCTTGTCTACATGCAGACACTCAGGAGATACATGTACAGCCCAATCTTATATATACATGCAGACACTCAGGAGATACATGTGCAGCCCATTCTTATATATACATGCAGACACTGAGGAGATACATGTACAGCCCATTCTTATATATACATGCAGACACTGAGGAGATACATGTACAGCCCAATCTTATATATACATGCACACACTCAGGAGATACATGTACAGCCCATTCTTGTCTACATGCAGACACTCAGGAGATACATGTAGAGCCCAATCTTATATATACGTGCAGACACTGAGGAGATACATGTACAGCCCATTCTTATATATACATGCAGACACTGAGGAGATACATGTGCAGCCCATTTTTATATATACATGCAGACACTAAGGAGATACATGTACAGCCCATTCTTATATATGCATGCAGACACTGAGGAGATACATGTACAGCCCATTCTTATATATACATGCAGACACTGAGGAGATACATGTACAGCCCATTCTTATATATACATGCAGACACTGAGGAGTTACATGTACAGCCCAATCTTAGATATACATGCAGACACTGAGGAGATACATGTACAGCCCATTCTTATATATACATGCAGACACTGAGGAGTTACATGTACAGCCCAATCTTAGATATACATGCAGACACTGAGGAGATACATGTACAGCCCATTCTTATATATACATGCAGACACTGAGGAGATACATGTACAGCTCATTCTTATATATACATGCAGACACTGAAGAGATACATGTACAGCCCACTCATTTATACATGCAGACACTGAGGAGTTACATGTACAGCCCATTCTTATATATACATGCAGACACTGAGGAGATACATGTACAATGTAATGCTTCCCGATCATGTACTATATTCTGGCACATTGCATTGGTATTGGCAATTGCAAATGATTTATAATTGAGGTACAGAAATACAATCTTGGGTCACACCCAAGATGGATTTGTCTACACTATTGATTGTAAGCCAATCATGCATTACAAGAAGACTTGGACAGTTATGATATGTATTACATAACTCTGCCTGTATTAAATAACAGGCATAATTGAATACACCGACAATATTCTCTGTTAACTCTGATGTACATATATATGTATGTATGAGCCCACCAGGGGTGATGAGCGTGTAGAGGATAGACTGATTTGATTAGTGTCTAGCTGGGTAAGGTGACACCAAGTCGCCATAGATGGCCTGTCATTTGTCTCTACCTTTATGGTTACCCAGACAGCATGACTGGGACTGGACTCTCATCAAGGACACAGTGGTTTAACCCGAGGCACTCCAGTTTCCCCCACCCATAAAACGAACCGGCATCAGTGAAAAAAATTGTTGACTGTACTATGAAAAAAAAATAAACAATGAAATAAATATAGATAAATAAATTAAAAAAAGTAATAAACATAACTAAATTACAGCAACTTTGGTACCCATGAACCAAACAAATGCATAATTCAGATGACCAAAGCTTGTACGAAGCACAAACAAGCACAGGTACAGATGAAGTAGCCAATGTCAACCTTGATATCCAAGTAAACAAATACACAATTCACACTGTCTTAAGGAAGCATGACGCCCAAGCAATCAAATACACAGATCAAATGACCAATTAGAAACTTGAAGCCAAGGCAAACAAATACACAGATCACTTGGTCATGCATTTAAGGTAACCTTGAAGTTCACATGGCCAAAAGTAACCCGAAGCCCAAGCAAATAAATAAGCATTTCACATGGCCAAAAACAACATTGAAGTGCAAGCAAGTGGAAATGAACACACTGTGTTTCATATGATATCTGTATGAGTTGGTTTAAGTTTTCTAGCTTAGCTTGGAATTTGATGTGAGGAGTACATGTAGTTGAGCATTTATGTTTGTATATAGGCATTTAAATTGTATATACATGAAAGCATTTATGTTTGTATGTAGGCATTTAAATTGTATATACATGTAGACATTTGTGTTGTATATAGGCATTTAAATTGTATATACATGTAGACATTTGTGTTTGTATATAGGCATTTAAATTGTATATACATGTAGACATTTGTGTTGTATATAGGCATTTAAATTGTATATACATGTAGACATTTGTGTTTTATATAGGGTTAAGTATGGCTAATAAACTAAGAGTACAAGAAAGAGTTAAATTGGTTTTTATGTTTGGAAGAGATGGGGCAACACACCACCCTGTAGCTCAAGCATTCAATCCCTGTGTTCAGTTTCACAACTGTTTAAATGCCACTCAAACAAGATCTACACATTATTACAAACCACGGTTAAGTTGGATCTATTCATTACATTGTACATTTTCTCAAGGCTGAGGGGGTATTTTGAGGCATTGCTTAGTTTGTTTAGTTTGCAGATACACATGATAATGCCAAATTCCAAATAATGGACCTGTTTTCTTTGTCACATCCTTTTCTTAATTTCAGTTATATATTATGCATTTAACTATTATTGAGCTTGTGGGGATATGTATTGCTTGATTAGTTGGTGTTCAATACTCTGCTCGGAAATTTTTCACTTCTATGACAGCGATCAGATTATGGGTAGAGGATTAACTTGTCAGGATTAAGGTTGCTAGATTTAATAATATACGGTATGAGTTAATAATTCCAATTAATCCACATGACCATGCATTGGACAATGTGTAGTTTTGCTGTTGTCAGTGCTATAGTTTTCGAAAAAATTTCGGTCCACCTTTACACAGACATTTTAGCTATGAGAGCATCAGAGAGTATTGATTTTCTACTCGTTACAGATTTCACAGGTTATGGGTCACAATTTGCTAACTATGACATTGTTGTCACTGCTCCGATTTTATTCTCCTTGCTTGGATTTTTTTATGGACATGTAAATGAATGGTAACCGTAACAATAACAGGCACACATGGCTTTACTTAACAAATTATTATTATTAAATCGTTATTTATTGTGCTATCAGCGTGGATCTCCGGTCTCAAACATTGTTCAGAGTATTCCAGTACACTGTACATCCAGTACATTTTTATGTCCTGTTAAAAAGTACTTCAACAAGTACTTATTGAAGATTATACAAAGATATTGCCTCTTTTAAAGTGTTATGGTTAACCTGACTCAGGATTGAACTTGTGCCTGCTAATAACTACAAGTATAAGCTGCCAGTACGTTGATGCTGTAATCATGTGGCCATCGCAGGGCTTTTTGGCTTCTAAAGCATTCATTTTGTGAAAGAGTTATGAAAATGTAATATTTGCTTCTCTATTTAAAATGTATGACTGCCCTCAAGCTGATTTGGGGAAATATCCATGATATGATAGCTCTTGAACTTTTGATGTGAGCCCTAAAGCATTTGTGAGAACTTTCATTGTTTATTTGAGTAAGAGTCGTGGTAGCTGTCTCAGCCTAAGAGGATTCCAAGTCAGCCATCATTTGATACAGAACAGCAGCTTGTTGCAGCTCTCAAGCTAACATTTTGTACCTTTGTTTCCAGGATGAGATTTTAATTTGAGTTAAAGGAATTGCTGGTAAAGAGCACGGTGGTGGGGATTGAACCTCAGGTGTTTTATGGGTACTCGAGGTGCAGTAAACATCTGACGTTTGACAAGTTTAATATTTGTGAGTTTTCATGTGTTATACTTATGTCATATTGAGTAAAGCAAACATTCTCTAGTGATCGTCATATTAAACTATATAAGATAGCACCATCAGCCAGTTCTTGCCAGCAAGGACCTGAGAACAAAGGGAGCAGGGGAATCTTGAAATTTCTCTCTCAAGACTGGGATTGAACCCATGTCTTGGGTGACCTTAGTGAGTGAAAGACTATAGCAGCTTAACCAGGTAGTCTGCTGACGCATACTGGTAAAGAACATGCTGTCAAAGGCAGGTGGCCATGGTGGAGAACATTATGACTGTTGACAATGTGTAGTGGCCGTAAGAGACATATACACGTATGTACATTTATCACCATTCAGAGAAAATTCTAGTGATTTGATTGGTTGAAATGCCAAACATACCGAATATGACGGGACTTTGAGGGTACATCAGTTTCCATATACCCCCGGATTGAAGGCCTCACAGGCGGATGTATCCCAGAGTCAAGGCCAGTCGCGCAGATGCGAAATGTAAACAAAAAGGGAGACAACTTTGCTTGAACAAAATAACATTTTGTTGTCTGCTTTGATCATGGCCGACATCGAAAAAAAAGGAATGTGGCAAAATGGGCAAGTGTTATTCCGGAAATAAGAAAAAAAATCTAATGAGCATGCTGCAATAATATTTTGTTCCTGTCGTGATGAAAAGGACAGCTGAAATCTTTTGAAGTGTTCCCTCCAGAAAGATCAGGTAATGTCCAAAGACATTTTTGCCATGGTTTGAGGCCTGAAAACAGGATGGGACTACAAAAATGTTTATCATTTGAATATCTTTGTCATTTCTATGTGTAGTTAAATCACCGCCCAGAAGCTCCTGTGTCTGAACACAAATCAGTTTCGTCCCTGCCTGTTGATCGTGATATCACAGTGTTGGTTGTGATCAACAGAAATTTGACGTGATCAAAGAGTGAGTTTTGGGTGCCGAGATTTCCCCTACTGAGTACTGTACCATCTGCATCGCTCTCCAAGTCGACATCTTCTCTTCTGAAATCAAAATCGCCAGAATCGCATCCATCACATTATTTCTGTCGTCTCATCTTCTTTGCGCGTTTCATTTGATTAGCGCTAATTCTGACCTTGACTGACTTGAATCAGCTGATTAGTGACTGTGATGATGTAGCTCCTCTGCCAGTGACAGAAACATATGAAAAGCTCCGACATTTAATAACTGTACAATACATTCAGAAAAAGGGAAACAACTCTAGGTAAGCAATCGCCCAGGCCTAGTTAGCACTAGTTTCCCCCAGTTTCACATCTCCAAAAGGCTCTTTGTGGCGATAAATTTGTTACTTGACGACCGTCAAAGGGTATACGGTTAGATATTTGGCTGTCGATAATATTTTTCCTGGGCGAAATATCAACCTCAGCCAAATATCTGCCGATAAACCCCCAGAAGGTAGTCATATAACTAATAATGTACATAAACTGTATATAAGGACATACTGGATTAAGGAGCTAAGTGAGTGAGTGAGTGACTGACTGACTGACTGACCGACCAACCACTTGTATAACATTAGGTCAGGTATACATGTAAGGCTTCTCACCTAAGACCGGCCCGGCTAGCACAGTTGGTAAAGCGTCCGCTTCGGGAGCGGTGGATCCAGGATCAATCCTGGGTCGAGTGACACCTTTAAAAGAGGAAGTTGGGCTTGGCGTTCAGAATGAAGGGGGTAGTGGTTGACCCGTATCAGTATAATGGCTCTGGCGGGGTGACTTATTTACTTGCCTTCGGTAAGTCGTCTCAGTGAAGCATCACCAGATAAGAGAACGGTGGAAATCCGTCCTGCAACAAGGAGGCACATTACATACACCCTAAGGATTCCTTCGTCATCATATGACTGAAAAATTGTTGAGCACGACGTTAAACCCCAAGCACTCGTGAACTCACTCACTCACTCACTCTCACCTAGGACAGCTGTGTAATGATGTATGAGTGGCAGGCTGTGTTACAATGACAGATGTCTAACCCTCATTACCACTCTCAGGGGACCCACCTGTCATCAGACTACATTCGTCCTTGTCCTTCCCTTGTTGTCGGCCAGCAGAAAGCTTTGCTCAAAATCCACTTTTGTCTAGTCCACGCTTACCATTGTGGGGACTCACAATCATAATCTCCTGTTTGTGTACGAAGAATGTATTGTTGCAGATGCTGGATAATGCCACTTGGATAAGGCCTACTTCATCAAACAAATCTCCAGTGGGAGAAGGGAAAGCTATTTAGCAATCTGCCTTAAGAGATGGGAGAACTACATGTATTTAGTAAGTCTCCAATAAGAGATGGGAGAACTACATGTATTTAGTAAGTCACCAGTAAAAGATGGGAGAACTGCATGTATTTAGCTAGTCACCAGTAAGGGATGGGAGAACTACATGTATTTAGTAAGTCTCCAGTAAGAGATGGGAGAACTACATGTATTTAGTAAGTCACCAGTAAGAGATGGGAGAACTACATGTATTTAGTAAGTCACCAGTAAGAGATTGGAGAACTACATGTATGTAGTAAGTCACCAGTAAGAGATGGGAGAACTGCATGTATTTAGTAAGTCACCAGTAAGAGATGAGAGAACTACATGTATTTAGTAAGTCACCAGTAAGAGATTGGAGAACTACATGTATTTAGTAAGTCTCCAGTAAGAGATGGGAAAACTACATGTATTTAGTAAGTCACCAGTAAAAGATGGGAGAACTGCATGTATTTAGCTAGTCACCAGTAAGGGATGGGAAAACTACATGTATTTAGTAAGTCACCAGTAAGAGATGAGAGAACTACATGTATTTAGTAAGCCACCAGTAAGAGATGGGAGAACTACATGTATTTAGTAAGTCACCAATAAGAGATGGGAGAACTACATGTATTTAGCAAGTCTCCAGTAAGAGGTGGGAGAACTACATGTATTTAGCAAGTCTCCAGTAAGAGATGGGAGAACTTGTAGTTAGTAAGTCTCCAGTAAGAGGTGGGAAAACTGCATGTATTTAGTAAGTCACCAGTAAAAGATGGGAAAACTACATGGATTTAGTAAGTCACCAGTAAGAGATGGGAGAACTACATGTATTTAGTAAGTCTTCAGTAAAAGATGGGAAAACTACATGTATTTAGTAAGTCACCAGTAAAAGATGGGAAAACTACATGTGTTTAGTAAGTCACCAGTAAGAGATTGGAGAACTACATGTATGTAGTAAGTCACCAGTAAGAGATGGGAAAACTACATGTATTTAGTAAGTCACCAGTAAGAGATTGGAGAACTACATGTATGTAGTAAGTCACCAGTAAGAGATGGGAAAACTACATGTATTTAGTAAGCCACCAGTAAGAGATGGAAGAACTACATGTATTTAGTAAGTCTCCAGTAAGAGATGGGAAAACTGCATGTATTTAGTAAGTCACCAATAAGAGATGGGAAAACTACATGTATTTAGTAAATCACTAGTAAGAGATAGGAGAACTACATGTAGTTAGTAAGTCTCCAGTAAGAGATAGGAGAACTACATCTAGTTAGTAAAATCTCCAGTAAGAGATGGGAGAACTACATGTATTTAGTAAGTCTTCAATAAGAGATGGGAAAACTACATGTATTTAGTAAGTCTCCGATAAGAGATGGGAGAACTACATGTATTTAGTAAGTCTCCAGTACGAGATAGGAGAACCACCTGTAGTTAGTAAGTCTCCAGTAAGAGATGGGAGAACTGCATGTATTTAGTAACTCACCAGTAAGAAAAGAGAGAGCTATTTAGCCGTTTCTGCTGGGGAAAAGGATCTGTTTTGCAAGGCTCCAGTGGAAGAAAGGAGAGTTAACAAGTCTCCGCTAGGAGAAAGGAGCCAGTCTCAATCCAATGGGAGAAAGGAGAGCTATGTGCCAAGTCTCCACTGGGAGAAAGGAGCTGTTCAGCAAATCTCAGTGCTGTTGAAGAAGGGAGAGCTATTTTACAAGTCTCCAGTAAGAGAAAGGAAAGCTGTGTCGCAAGTCCCCAGTGGCAGAAGTGAAAGCTGTTCAGCAAGTTCTCTCCCAGGCTTTCCCCTCTCACCATAAAGCTGGCCGCCATCATGTACACTGTAAGTGAAACATTCTTGAATACGGCATAAAACACCAATCAAATGAATAAATCAAACATTTATCAAGCTAGTTTACAGTGAGAGAAGAGAGAGGTATTTAGCAGTTATCTGATCAGGGTGATTGTTAAGCCTTGTTGTTGATGGTCCAGGCAGGAGGATGTATTGACCAGTGTGTATGGGTGTGGCCCCATCAGGACAGCTGTATGATAATACAAGTATTGTCATGGAATACATCAACACAGATAAATTTTTACACACTGAAGCAACTATTACTAGGCTAGTTAAGACTTGCTTGAGTGATACTCCATCCAGCCTTTTCACCATAATCTTGCAAAAATTTTGAAAATCAAAGCTTATGATGTTTAGTGGTCAGAATTTTCGTTTCTGTCAGTTAAACTGTAAGTTGTTTTGGTTTTTATGCTGTTTCCAACATTAAAATGATCTGTGTAATGTCATGCCAATATCTGTCTCATATATCTAGAGAATGCTTCTATAACTGTTGTGCTGCCTCACTCAAGCATCAGGCCAACACGACATACATGTATAACAGAACTTCAACCTCTCATTCCCATTCTCAAAATAGTGCCAGTGAAAAAACAAAACAAAAAAAAAACAGAAAGAATGTTTTCTTTGTGGTATTGGGTTTTGAAGACCTTACTTCATAATATAACTTTTATTCCATTCATACCTATGCAAAATATATAGTGCCAGTGAAAAAAAAACAAAAAACACCAAGAATGTTTTCTTTGTGGTATTGGGTTTTGAAGACCTTACTTCATAACATAACTTTTATTTCATTCGTACCTATGCAAAATATATATGAAACCTGTAAATTACAGTTAAATATTTTAACTACCACAAGCTGCTCAATGGGGATAATGTTCTCCTTGTTGAAGATGCTGCATTTTCATGTCTGTAGTCATCGGTCATTTTTTTTTCTTTTTCATGTGTCCCCCAGTTTGTGTCATTACAACATTCGAAATATGAAGGGAAAAAAAACCAGACATTAAGTAAACTGTGTTGTCTTTTTTAATTGTCTTAAGTGTTTTACATGAACGGTATATTAGAGTCTGTGTACAAACCTTCTGATGTAAAGCTGTAGACATGCCTGAGTGGGAACTGGACTCATACTTTACAGTCTCATAGGTTATTGAGTCAGAATCCTCTTAGCTGTGAAAAGATGTACACTACAGCCCAGGCTTATAGTCAAAATCAGGCTTGTCTATTCACAAGAAAGTTGCCTTAACCTGTTAAGTTTTAATAGGCAAAGATTTGTCAAAGTATATACAGAACAGAATTAGTTTGCCTAAAAGTGGCAGAAAATTGCCGTCTTTGACAGGATATTTACTCCCTTGATCAAGATGATAAACTGATTTCTTTGTGCAGAGGAAAGTTATGCTAGCAGAAAGATTCCCTTCTTTTGTAGTTCTGTATATGACTTCAAGCTTTGACATGTTCGCGTAATATTCTGTCTCCCCAGTTTGCTTGCTCACACCATTATGCTGGCTGCCTTTTTATACCCGGCTAGTGAAGTATTCTTGAGTACTGTGTAAAACCCCAATGAAATAAATAAATGTTCAGGTAATAAAATACAAGAGGGTCTGAACATCTTCTGTAATGCAAACTATTAAGAATCTGTAAGTGATCAAAGATACTTTCACATCTTCCAATGATATTAAATGTTAAGCCTCTGTAGGTGTCCAGTTTAGCCTTTATGAAGGATACATGAAACGGTTTCATTGTTTTTATTTCTTTATATGCAGTTTAGTATGTGTCACAAGACATAAAAGTTGGACAAAGCTTCTTAGATTTCTTATTGGGCCATAAAATATTCTTCATTTCAGAAATTATAAATAGTTGTGCAGTGGTGACAACTTTGCTAGCTGGGGTGTGTGTGGGGGGGTGGGGGGGGGTGGGGGGGGGGATCTAATTTGAAGGTACAAAGCCACAACTTTCCGATCTTTGACACCAAATAGGCAGAAAATGAAGAGATATAAAATCTGCCTCAAAAACGACAAAAAAGATTTCAACTTTTGCTATAACTTTTTTTGATTCTCTTTAAATGATGTCTTCGCTTCAGAATTCCTTTTCTTGTATCCTTTGCTACACTCAGCGTGGAGATGCCAGTAGAGTTCTTGTCTCCCCCTGTAAAATGTTAACAATACTTCTTCAGTAGAATACTGCTGGCTATCTACAACTGACTTTAAGCCTGTACTCCACTGACACTACCTGAACATGTAGTTACCATTATTGGTATTTGTGGTGTCCTAGCATTTGTTAATTTTCGTAAGTTTCTTATAGACTCTGTATCTGTATAAGAAAATATAGTCTACATTTAATCTGTATCACTATGCACCAAACGTCATGTTTTTCAATTAACTGTATAATTTATTTCTGTTTTGTACCATTCACATTTGTGCAGCAGTGTATGTGTAAATTTGAATGGACTAAGATGACTGTAATCTTTGACTTTTTTCCAGGCCGACTTTAATGGCTAAAGTCTTTTGTTTGTGGACTAAGGCTTAGAGTCAAATACATTTTGTGTTTTGAATGAATCAGAATCAATAGAGATACTGACTTCATGGTGGGAATGGATTCCTCAAGATGTCTTGTGAAGTCAAACTTCAGGATGCTCAAGGGAGTTTTAATGGAAGATATGGAAGTGTATGTACTTATTGCATAATGGCATTGTCATGAGAACAAATGAACAGAGATTGGAATCCTACGATAGAGAAGTGAAACACAAAAAGCTTTATTAGATATCAAAGCTATGGAGTCACAGCTCTGGCTGAGGTTGCTAGGATACAGTGGCCAAAGCAATGTAGGATGTATAGAGAGGTAAAATTTTGCGTGCTCAACACATTAGTATTAAGACAATAGATGCATTCAGCGAAAGTTGGAGAAGGCTCTTGAATTGATTGCAGACCAGGGTTGAGGCTGTTTTCTGTGTGAATGTATACAGTATTGATATGTGGATCTAAAGCTAGCTTAAAGACCGCAAGCTGTTTGCCTTTCAACATTTTAATTCCAAGTGGCTGATGTTTGGTAGGATTTAATTCCTTCTCTCAGCAGGATTTACTGCAGCCATTGTGTCCATAAGATGTCTTTTGTTTTCTGTTAAAGTTGCCGGAAAAGTTATCAAACTGTTTGTACACAGGGCTTATCGGCCTTGTGGGATTATCGAGGTTGATAAAGCTAATCCTAGCTGTATTGCTTTACAGTCATCTGCTAATTAGGTTTTAAGGAAAGGGCCAAACAGAAAGGAGAGATCAATACATGCACATACAAGCATTCATGTCCTTTAATGAAATGTTCGGGGGAAAATATAACCCACTTTGAATATCTGGCGCAACAATCTAAATTGTATTGTGGTACGTGTAAGTATAAAAATGGATTTACGGAATAAACAAATAGGCCTGTTTGGAAAAGTTAGAAATAGTGTTCTTTTGAACTAGCAAGTTGAGAATTTGCAAATTAAAAACTCATTAGTTAAACCCCTCTCGAAATAATTAAGCATGTACAAATATGTCAATGTCACCAGATTGCTCACTTATATTAAAAGAACCTGAGATATTTTGGAAGAAGAGTGGAAATAGAAATATAGAAATAACTCCTGCCAGATTGGTTAAAACTGATAACATGATGGCGCTTTCAATTGTCTCAATATGCACGGTTTTTCTTACTTTTAACTACGATGCCTCGGTTGTACTTAATCACAAAAAATAATAAAGTAATTCTTCTTCAACTTCCTGTGGAATGCCTCATCGATGTATATTTAAATTTGGTCAAGTGTTTATTTTGCTTTTAAGCATGAAGTGTTGAGAGTGTTGAACTCCCCTGATATTGATGTGGAGGCAACCTTAAGCCAGTCTCGCTTTGCACAATTTATGACCTGTGCCCCGGTTACTTGGCTGCCTTCTTGATTAACCAGAGGAAAGTGGCTCAGGCGTTTCTGGCAGTAGTTACTTTGGCCATGTCAAGTAAAATTTCCAAATGGCCTGCCAGTTCAAACAGTGTTTACATTCTGACTCAATGTCTCCTGGTAATGTAGATTCATTATTTTGTTTTTCATCTCATGATAAGTGCTGGTTAGTTTCATTTTTAAAAGATAAGGATAGATGGTGGGGTTTTTCTCGTTCCACATATAAAGGCACTTTCACTAAATCAAAGACATGCTGGAAAGGGAGGGGGGGAGGGAGTGTTTTTAACATTATTTAGGCCTGCACTATGTATGTCTGCAGGTTTAAGTGTGGCAGCTAGCATGTGAAAGAAAAGATTTTCGGTGCACATTATGACAAAAGACAAAAGGGACCTTGAGCCCTGCCTTGTGATTATGATTTGTGTTATTGTGATGAACCCTTGTGATAAGGAAATTATGCCCACTAATTCTGTCCAAGTAGAGGTAGAAGTATTTCACGGGCAAATCAAACATCCATTTAACAGATTTGCCTACACACTGACTTCTTGTCACCTCAAGAGGAACGTTCCTCTTGACTGTGGTCAGTTGAAGAGCATTAGCGCAGTGAAAGGATCTCATCTTCTCAACATACAAGTACCCTAATTCCTCAACCCTTTCGCAGATGAAAGAGCAACTTTCAGAGCGATTTATGCACATTTTTTACATTTATTCGGGAGACAAAACTACAATTGGTTAGATTGGCATCACAAAAGGTGTCATTTTATCAGTCTACACAGAATAATGCCTTCAGAATATGCTTGAATAGACTCCTTGCAAACATGCAAAAAAGGTTGAAGACTTACTGTAATAATATTTAGCCACACCCAATTGTGCTTTTTACCATTATACCAGTTTAGGTACATTCAGAACCATGTATAGGGTACATCAGTGATCTGTAATACAAGTTGATAATGAAGTAACTCAGCCCATTTCTGAGAGTTCTGTTCATTTTAGATAGATATTTTAAGGTAGGATGATACACTAATGTGAGTTATAACACCAAATGTAATATTTTTTGACATATATCTGTCTCAAGAAATGCTTTCTCAGTCAAATTGTTAAAGCAGCTACAGTATTTATACAAGTAAGAAACTGTATCACCTAAAGTTTTAGCATCTTTCAAGCCACATATTTGCTTGATTCTGATTCATTCATCCACCTTGTAGGACTGCTTAACGAGTGGGGGTTTTAGTGAAATTTGATTAATTTCATAACAGAAAAATGTAAGTGTTGGCATCAAAAGTATTGCTTTTATGCGCTTTGTGTGTTTTTACATATCAAACTTTAGGTGAAATAAAGCATGTATGAAAATAGATGTAAACCATGTAAACCATCCTTCTTGGCTGCTCATGATTCAGACAGTTGGCACAAGGCCTAACTACATGTATGTGAAACTTTAGGAATCTATGAAGTTTTATTTTGAGTAATTTGATGAATTTTTTTTTTTTTTTTTTTTTTGCATTACAGGAAGAAATTCAAAACCCGCTCAGGGGAAACCATCCGGCTGATTGATCTCTTGGAAGAAGGGTTAAAACGTGCAGAGGCCAAGCTGAAGGAGAAAGAGAGAGACAAGGTGAGATAGTCCCGTGTTTTGAAGAGAGAAACATTGTAGTCCTTCACACACTCAAGAGAGAGAGAGAGAGAGAAAGGTGAGATAGTCCTTTTACTGGAGAGAGAAATATTGTAGTCCTTCACATGAAAGAGAGAGAGAGATACTGGAGAGTCAGGACGTAGATGAAATATCCCTATGTATACTGGAGAAGGATACAGCTATTGTCATACGTACTAAGGTTGTGTAGTCTACGCCAACTAGGAGTTTAGCTAAATCACATGTTAAGCTCCCATTATTATGGCCAGCTTTAGAGTGATCCAGCAGTCACTTGTGTCTCAGTGACATCTTGTCTGGCTCTCAGTCAGTTCTGCCTAACTAAATATAGAATATTTTTATTTCACATGTCATGTACATGTAAGGAGACCAGATTTCATTTTACTCCGGTTTCCACAGCGTTTATTTACTGTGATGTGAAAGACAGTTACTTGAATATTCAGTTAATCATTGAATATTTTACACAGGAGTTAACAGAGGATGAGTTAAAAGCAGCCATGGAAGCAGTGGCGTTCGGCTGTATCAAATATGCAGATTTGTCACATAACAGGATGGCGGACTACGTGTTTTCCTTTGATAAGGTATGGATGATCATAATCAGGTAAGGCAGACTGAGTCAAAGCTGTGTGAAGGCTCAGAATGTTGGCACTTTTTACGTCCCTTTTGGTATGCAAAGGTGGTGGGTGAGGGGAGACATCTTAATTTGTACTTTTTTCTCTCTGTGTGTTCGTGGTGTGGGCGTAATTCTGTGAGCAAGATATACCAAAAAATAATCATGTAAGCCTGCTTAAATTTGGTATAAACTTTGTGACAACTATTGTCATGATCTCTCTAATTTTTAAAGAACCTTGCTTTATAATTTTGTTCTGTTTTTACCGAATTCTTCCTAATTACTAGTTAACTGAGAAGAGTAACAATTTGCACACAGTTATGTAACATGAGGATGGTCACCTGCTCAGGCTTTGATAAGTATTGCTGGATTTTTTATTTCGTTTTGCCATGTTTTGGATGTAGGCAATTTTCCAAGGGTTAATTTGAGTGTAATGAGTCTGAACTACCCACCATTGTGTGAGTGTGTTACTCAGTATAACCCGTGGTGCTTAGCATACCAGCGCAGCACAGTCACTCAAGGGCATCTCGCCAAGGCGATCGCTGTAAGTTCAAGTCCAGCTCATGCAGGTGGCCTGGAAGGAATAGGTTGGAAGGCCTTCGTGCATTCCCCCTCTCCTGCTTCGGTTTTCTCCTACCACAGTGCTGGGTGCTGTGATATAAGTGTGATATTCTTGAGTTTGGCGTGTGAAATCCAATCAAATAAATAAATAAGAATAAGCTTAGATACTCCAACTGTGGGGAGTGGGGCATGTAAGTGTTGTAAGCCGCTAATGCAGCATCTAGTTTTACTGTAGACCAGTGGTATTTGTGTTCTATTTTCTGTGATTTTATTTTCTTTCCTTTGTTTTTTTTTTTTTTTTTTTGTTTTTAATTATTTCCACACTAAAATTTTGATACATGTATCACTTATAGTATTTTTTTTCCCCATGTGTAAATATTTTAGTTGCCTTTCTTTTTGACATCTAATACCATTCATTTCTCATCAATAATTGTGCAATTTTGACATTTTGTAGTATTTGTTATTTTTCCTCTGCATAACATTATGGAGGAATCTATTTTCCATGTTTTCTGCATTAAAACCCATCGTTATGTTGATGACAGATGTTGGATGACAGAGGAAACACGGCCGCATATCTTCTGTATGCTTACACACGAATCAGGTAACACAAAGTTTCCTCGCGACAGCTTTCCTCTTCTCAGCTTTATGGATAACAATTTTTTAATATAACTAGTTGAATATTTCTTTAAATTCCACAATTTTTGGATGATGTGCATTCTTTCTCAAAAAAAAAAAAATGCTAAAAATGTTTTCATTAAGAAATTAAATTGTCTATACTCTTTATATACAAGTTGAAATTATAATATAGAGTAACGGCCGTACACTGTACACGTAACTTGTATATATTTGGAAAGTTTATGAACCACAAGTTATTTAATAAAGATTTTATGTCTTTAGGAGAAAATGAGATTCTATGAAATGCTTACCAAATGTAGTTTGGAAGGTGAATTGATTTCTGCTAGTGATAAAGGTGTTAAAAAAAGGACAAATCTGAACACCACATGAGGTAATCCTTAATCCATAGTGAAATTATGTTGTTGAAAATACTGGAAGCTAATTAAACTGTATCAGTGTGTTGTACAATTTGTGCCTATAGATGTACTTATTTTTCTGGTAGGTGTATGTCATTTTTGAGGGAGATATACATATACATGTATGGTTTGACTAATGTCTCTATGGTTCAGGCTGACAATAATGTGCATGTGAATTGGTTTTGAAAATTGTACTGTGAGCAGTATCGAAGATCTTAACAGTAACATTTGGCACACACTTATGTATCACTGTTATGATAACTTGATTTATTGGTGGGTCCAAAAAATTGCAGTTGTTGAAAGCTAGATATGAAATAAATAGGAATATGGGAGTGTGTCCAAAAAAAAAAAGAAATTGAAAATAAATTTTTGACTAGCCAAGGCTTCAAAGCCCCTTAAAACTTTTTCAGGAGTTTATATGATGGCATCTCCACGATGAAGATGGACAGAAGTGATTCCATTTGTACATTGATTACATTTCCTCTACAGGTCGATACGACGAAAAGCTGGCGTGGCCTCGGATGACCTGTTTGCTCTAGCCAAAACTACACCAATCAAATTGGAGCACCCGAAGGAGCTGAAATTGGCCAAATGTTTGCTGAAGTTCCCGGACATTATCTGAAGATCTACGAGGATCTCTTTCTGCATTCCCTGTGCGATTATCTCTACGAACTCTCCACTACCTTCACTGAGTTCTACGAGCATTGCTACTGTGTTGAGAAAGACAAAGATACAGGTAGACAAATTACTCAAAATGTCACGGGCAACTCTGCTATTGTGCTGGGGCTTGTTTCATAAAGATCACATAGCGGTTATGTGAAGGTAACTTCCCAGGGCGACCAGTGTTCAAGGTAGTAGGCACAATGGTAGTTACAAACATGTAGCAATATGTGAAGGTAACTTCCATGGCGACCAGTGTTCAAGGTAGTAGGCCACAATGGTAGTTACAAACATGTAGCAATATGTGAAGGGTAACTTCCATGGCGACCAGTGTTCTAGATAGTAGGTCACTGTGGTAGTTACAGGTATGTAGCATTACATGAAGGTAACTTCCATGGCAACCAGTGTTCAAGGTAGTAGGTCACAATGGTAGTTACGGGCATGTAGTGTTATGTGAAGGTAACTTCCATGGTGACCAGTGTTCTAGATAGTAGGTCACTGTGGTAGTTACAGAGATGTAGCGTTACGTGACAGTAACTTCCATGGCAACCAGTGTTCTAGTAGTAGGTCACAACGGTAGTTACATCCATGTAGTGTTATGTGAAGGTAACTTTCATGCTGACCAGTGCTCCAGGCAGTACATCACTGTGGAAGTTACAGGCATTATGTGTAGACAACTTCCATGCTGACCAGTGCTGCAGGCATTGCCTCACCATGGTAGTTATAGGCACGTAGCATTTTCCTCTTTGCGAATCAGGCCAAAGGCAGTCAGTTTCATGAAGAGAGTGTAAAATGATGTTTAGCATATAGTGGACATGTATTGTAGTTTGTCCAGGGGCAGTGTGATAAAAGTTTTGTTGGGCAGGTTCATTTGGTACTCCCTCCTGTCAAGTTAAAAAAGGTTTGTATATTTATAGCAGGGGATATTTTGTTGTCAAACTCACACTGGATAGGTATATATTGTTTTATTTTAAATGAATTTCAGGATGCTGACAAATTCAAGTGTAGAGGTTATTACAGCCCTTGTTACATCTTAAAGAACCTGTGTATTCTTGTAAAGTCTAATTGTGAGGAGAGGTACATGCGTGTGCACTGTTTGGGCTTACTCAAAGAATTTTTTCAAATTATTGTGTTTCCTTTTTATCAAAATAATCCCTTGGTCCTACATTGAGCACCACAACTTCAATGGGGGTTGATATACTGCATTATCGTATGGGTATATTTATATGTGTTTGTTAATTTCTGTTCTACGGTATTTATGATGTATCTATTGCGCTGATGACAAAGACGTCCAGACAGTCAAAACGTCACAAAGGGCGGCAAATTGCCCCGCTCTACCTTGTCAGCAATCCTGTTTTGGCACATGTATAAAACTACTGGCACATCTGACATGCAAACATTAAATGGTCTTTGTATTAAACTGATAACTCAATTTTGTCTTTTCAGGAAAGATTGTTAAGATCAACATGGAGCGCTTATTGTTGTGTGAAGCCACAACCTCTGTGATTGGCAGGGCTTCAAAATCCTGTCCATAAAACCAGTGGAGAAGATGTAGCCATCTGAGATTGATTTACCAGCAAATGAATCCTTCCCAGTTTCTTGCAGTTTTTAGGAAAAGGTCACTCTGTTTCCAAAAAAGGAGGCAGATATTTTTGAGAAAGTCAAAACAGGAATCTGTTGTTGATTATATAAAGTTCAGATAAAAAAAAAAATTTTTCATGTCAGGTAAAAGAATTATCATCATTTTATTAGGCCAGACTGAAATATCATTAGTGTCATTTTGAAAGGAAAGGAAGAAAGGACCCATCCTTGTATTGATTTTCCTCTATAAAGTTAAGAATGTACTTTAATTAAATGATATAATTTCAGACAGAAGCTTATCTGGAGTGAAATAAACTGCAGACATTGGAAAACCATTTGTACTTGTAATTTGTTTGTGTTATCTGGAACGGGTCTGAATTTTTTTTTATTTATTTATTCGACTTCCGTTTAACACCAGGAATTGTTCACTTTATATGCAATTGAAGTGAGTTGAAGTGGCTGGAGGAAACTAGAGTGCCTGGGGTACACCACCAGCTGTTGGCAAACTACTGCCAATCATTCTCACATATCACATACAGATATGCTCACCATGATGAAACAAAATGAAATTGGTGCATTGTGATTGGTTTAAAATACAATATCATTTTAACACAGTTGTCTTAGCATGTAGATATAGGTATTAAACCTACAGTTCTATTAAATAAATGCAAATTTTTTTTAGGTAACGGTATCTAAAGCAAAAACGAATGTTAATTTTGCCATGTTAATTTTCAGTTCTTTTCCAGTTGACTTAACCGGAAATTCTATGGTAACATAACATGTTTAACACAAGCTTCTGTTAGCAAAACTGCGATATAAAGACAGAAGAGTTTTCATGAAACCTGACAAGGTGGTGCCGTTTTCTTGCACACACTCTCTGTATTCTCCACAAGGTGAAGCAAATTCCCTGTTTTGTCACTTAAGTGTTACTCAGAGGATAATTAGTGGAATTTCATATTTTGCTGAGAATTGCTTTATGAGTTGTTTTACTGTGCTCACTGGCTTTAATTAATACAAGCCTGCTATATTCAGTCATTTCGTTATAAGGGGCCTCCGTGGCTCAGTTGGTTAGCGCGCTAGCGCAGCGTAATGACCCAGAAGCCTCTCACCAATGTAGTCGCTGTGAGTTCAAGTCCAGCTCATTCTGGCTTCCTCTCCGGCCGTAAGTGAGAAGGTCTGTCAGCAACCTGCGGATGGTCTTGGGTTTTCCCCCATGCTCTGGCCCGGTTTCCACCCACCATAATGCTGGCCGCCGTCGTATAAGTGAAATTTTCTTGAGTACGGTGTAAAACACCAATCAAATTACAGGTCTACTTATTCGAATATCTGCCATACTAAAAATATTCAAAACTGTTACAGTGCCATGCTTTCTTGATGCCCAGCATTTAAGGCAGAGAACATGGATTGATCATCTGTATGTATGTGTTCACTCATATTGTGACTGTATTTGGTGTCATGTATGGTGTCTTTACACTTCATTGAGACAGCATCATGCACAGTGGAGATGCTGTATACAAAAAGAGATGTGATCATATATGACCAGAATAATGTGGAAAGTGAAATTAAATCTTGAACAACTGAGTTCCATTAGGTTAGTTTTATGTCAGGATTATGGTGGGAGGGAACCAGTTTTTGGGAACCCATGACCATTCGCAGGCTTTCCCACATACGGCCGGAGAGGGAGCCAGCAAGAGCTGGACTTGAATTCACATCGACCACATTGGTGAGAGGGTCTTGAGCTGTACTAGCCCGCTAACCACTCGAGCATGGAGGCTTTACAGTTAGCTTTGTTGCATGACCACCGTTTTGCTCATGTTACCCGGGTATTGTAGCCAGTTGTGCCTGTAGTCACATGTCTAGCAGCAGGTGATTGGTGCAGCCAATGCTGTATTATATTCACTCAGTTTAATCGGTCACACACACCCTAGTTAAATCCCCACAAATACTCTCCTGTCCCATCCCTGAATCTCTCTCCCTCCCCCCCCCCCCCCCCCCCCCCCACACACACACACACACACACACACCGAGGTAGTTAAGGGGAAGTGATCAAGTGACAGATGTTGGTTAGGACTGCCAGCCGTCTGAGCCGTTCTCGATCAATCTTCCGGAGAGGCGGGAAGATCAATTGGATGCGAGTGGCCAGGCGAATTTCGGATTGTTCAATCCAATCCATTTAGCAACAGCTTTCTGAACAATACGGCTTTCTTGTCCCGGAACGACGGGATAATAACAACTTTCATTTCGAACCCATCTAAAATGCACTTCGAGTCTTTTTGTCCCATTTCTTTTATTGACCTGAAAGAGAATGTAAACTGCATAGATTGAGTGTACGCCGATGATTCGGGCTGTAAAACGAGGGAGAGTGAAGAGGGGATATATGCACAGGGCTGTTGTCAGACATGTCGAGTAGGGTGAATGCACTGATGACAACTTGACGAATTAGGTTTGAAGGACGACCCGAAGTATATCTGTACGTAAGCAGTCGTGCGGGTATTTTGAGATGTACCCGCAGTAAATTTATTTCCAAGTTGGCGTTATACGACTGTGGAGAAAGTCAGGTACTAGACAAACTTTCTATCTAGTCACACAGCCGAACCCGCATGAAAATGATACTCAGTAGAAGATGACAATGGTCTGCGGGAGGTAAAATAAATGCGTGTCAAATCAGTTAATGCTTGAATTTTCGATCTGTGAACAGTTATTGACAATCTCCATAAACAGATAAGGAAAGTGAAAAATTACCTCCAAGATCTGCATCTGTAGCTACTCCATCTAGACAAAAATATACGTGTTGTACGCTGACCCGAAGCGAACTCAGTATGGCCTGCAGTTCCCAAATTCTTCAAGGCCCGATTCAACAAAGCTGGTTTTGACTTCGGTCAATTTTGAAACTTAAATTTTGACATCAGTTTTAAAGGGGAAAAAGCGTTTTGAGGAATCAGTCTAACATACCCTCGAGAAACGTTAAAGTGCAGCTGAGTCGGCAGAGCCTAGATTCCAATACTGGCCCCGTTTGGTCAAAATATAGCATTTGATCTTATAACATGTGTACGACGCCGTCTTAGATCACTATCTTGTGACTGAGCCAATAGGCCAATGTAGAAATGTATCTCCGGCTCATACTCCTTTACGGTCATGTTACCACAGCATCGAAGATGTGTTTTGGGAGTATAGACTGCCCAGCTTCCGATTTCCTGTCAAAGTTTAGCCGTAATTTACGTTTGCATGACATTATCTGTCATTTTCCAGACGGTCATCCAGTTTCTAAAGACGGATTTATGTGGTGCAAGTTTAACTCACGCAGTTCCAAACATCCGTTGATCACTAAATGGTGTGACTAACCAGTCTATTCTCGTTCTGCCAATTTTTTTTCTTCTCACACAGCCGTTGATTTGCCGCTGTTTTAAAAAGTGGGTATTTATCTAGATGAGTGATGTCTAATAAAATGAATCTAACATCACTGCCTTTTTATAGCCAAATTCTGTTACATGAACAGTTAGAATAAAACCCTAATTGAGGTAAATTAAAAAGACATCGCATTATTTCACCGGTTGTACCTTTGACAGTTTGCTAGGTATATCACACTGTCCTAGCTGCTTTGTTTTTCTCACTATTCTTTCTTAATTATATTCATACATTTAACCTCGGCGGTATGTGTACTAGAACTATGCATTTAACAGCTCGTGATTGTTAAGGCGTATATGGATGACCGTTACGTCAGTTGCTCGATAAATCCTTTGCTCACCCAGGGATTTGATAGATAATGAATATAATACATGTATAATATAATATAATATACAGAACCTGCATAAATGTCCAGTAACAGGGAAAGCGATGTTAAGGTAAATGTATAAAATGTTAGGGATGGTATCTAACTAAAATATTGAGCTCAGGTTTTTCGTACAGAGCACAATAACCTGCTCTGTCTACATATTAGTTACCGTCTAAATTGCAAAATTCACAACTTTGTGTTTTGTGTATTAAAATCAACGTAAGGTAAATGTTAGACGTGGTATCTCAAAAAATACTAAATGTCTTTAGCTCCGGCTTGCATATGTGTAAAGCACAGTAACAGGAAGGTGTTGCAACTGTTCCATATTTCAGTATATTGCATGTACTGATGTGAAGATTTGCATCCATACATGTGTCTCTTACTGGCGATCTCTTTGGCAGCCTTGGATATATGAACAGTTGCAATCAAAGCGCAACTGAAATTTTGTTATCGACAACTTATATTCTATAGTATGCTACATCATTTGAATAATGATTTCACTCAGTCGTCTAGAGCAAACTTCGTGCTTATAGACTTTATATACTTTCTTAGTTCTTTTGTGGCTTGTCGTTTTGGGAATTAGCCTTGGGATTATTGATCTGGAATGACCTTATGGTCATGGTTGACGGCTGGTATACGAATGTCTGTTTCGACGCATAGATTTGCTAACAAATCTATAAATTTATTCTTCTAATAGACGTTTACCTTCGTATGCTCAAAATTGTTTTATGTACCGTGCTTATACATGCCGGTAGTCCGGTTTATGGGTGGAGGAAACCAGAGTGTGGTGTATGTATAGAAACCACAGCCCTTTGTCAGGTTCAAATCACAGCAAATGTTTTGGGGTATTGAACATGTATACGTCTATCCCAAATATTGTACACGAGATGAAGGTAGAAACAGATAACCACATTTAGGGCAATATAAAGAGATTCGCACCACGGTTTGGTTTGACAGGCGCTGCGACCAACAGGCTTTCCACCTATGCAGCCGACGGATCGAAACCAGTCACCGCCTTTAATGCTTTAAGCTTTAAGAAGATTAATCATACTCACAAATGAAACTGCATAGTCACCGTTGTGTATAATATCCTAATATACTACATGGCTTTAAGAGCCTATCAATTTAGTCAATCAATAAATATATCCGGATTTCTTCATAGACATGTCCAATCACAAGGCTAAATAGCATGGTTCGCATCAGAATGGCAGTTCTTTCTGTGTGACCAACATCGAAGGGGTTTAAATTTTGATATATTTGGTTGAACATAAAACTTCTTCAACGAGAAATGTTAACTTCTGTGGTCTAAAATAAGGGTTGAATCGCATTTCAAATTTTGTCTTTTAAGTCGAAACTGGCTGTGTGGAATTTTGCCCATTGCTCCCAACAATAAAAACGCCGTTGTGTGCTGGGCGTAAAAGGTGTAGGCTTGTTTGGCTGATTTCCACTGACTGTCCAATCCCGGTGGGCTAATCAGGTTGTTATTGAGAAACAGCAAATAAATGACCATAATCGTTTTTCTACATGATTCTCAAGTGCCAAAACCGTATTTTTGTATCAATCCTTACATGAATTGTGGAGATTGTATCCGGTAGGCTCATAATGTTTCATGTCAGCGGAAAATCAGACTTTCGCTATAGAACACGATCAATAGGCCTGCGCACAAATATGAGAACATAAACCACACAAGGCATGTGACAAACAACTGGGGGAAAAACATGCATGATATATAATAGTCTAGGTGTGATAATGAAATGCAGTTTGGGCGTTGTTTTATACACTCGTAAATTACTGATAAAATTTAAGACCCAACCATTTTAATTGCTGTTTGGGCTGTTGCATTAACGGGTCCTTGTACTGAGCACACAGACCACATCATGTCGTAAGTAGGCAGCTGACAAACCCTGATACCAGACCTGACATTAAATTCAGCTCAGTGTTAGGCCATGCACATGTATTTGGTAATATACCTTGCAGCAGCAGCCGATATGAAAGAATTGGTTGTGACATCTTTGATGCCAGCATGCAGGCACCTTGGAGAATTAGTTACCTATCCGTGTGCTGAGAGTAAGCTTATATGATGACATGACTCAGGCTTTCTGCCGGCAAACTGTTTTACAAAAGAGCCGTTCCTATATAATATGATAGAGTACGGCGTAAAACACCAATCAAATAAAGAAATAAATTTATATGATAAATATAAATCATGGTATTAAATCGTGGCGACGTCGTTTCCAATTCCCTTGTAATTTGTGTTTCGTAACGTCACCTCTCTATGGTTACAAATTAGGAGCACACCTGCGCATGTCCAGTACGCGTGTTCGCATGTGATGTCTTTTGGATACACTAGCTTTTGCTCGTTAAAGGATGAGTGTCCAGATTTAGCTACTTGTCCAAATTATGAAGACCACAACATGTTAAACAGTATGTTACCGAGAGGGCCTCCGAGAAACGTAATTATGACCTAAAATCCATCAAAACAGGTCTACCACCCCCCAGCCGATCTCCAGCCGGCCGCCCTGTAAAGCTCAGCGGGTGACGTCACAGATGGCCAACTCAAGTCTCGCTGGCCAAAATGACGTGGGAATTCGAACACGATGCCATTTTCGAGATGGATTTTAGCTACACAGAAGCAATTACACAGTCGTATCAATTTGAACCCTAGTTGACGATTTTGATTTTTTTTTGATTGGTTCTTTACGCCGTACTCAAGAATATTTCACTTATACGACGGCGGTCAGCTTTATGGTTAGTGGAAACCGGGCAGAACCCGGGGGAAACCCACGACCATCGGCAGGCTGCTGACAGACCTTCCCACGTACGGCGTACGGCCGGAGAGGAAGCCAGCATAGGCTGGTCTTGATTGACGACTTTTAAGTTCCGATTTATGACACTGACATCTCTGGTTAGACTTCAGATTTGACTTTTCATACGGTGAATTTGATCCATGTCCAGGCATTCCCAACGGAACTTGCAATACCGACTGGTAAGCAATAGCTTTATCTTGTCTTACACCGTGGACCTTCATTTCGTGTGTATATCAGATTTGATATTTACTATTATTTCCTTCTGTCAGCTTCAAATAATCATTCTATTCCCCGATTGATTGAAAATTCATACGCGTATGCGATGACAATTACTGGTACATGTTCCTGTCCTCATTCGGAATAGCCTATAGTGTACAGAGAGTTGCTCTCAGTTTTCTATTCACTTTAGTACACTGTAATTGTATTTTATAACCACTGTGTGCAGGTGTCGTTGTGAAAATTGCCTAGCGATGCCGACGGAATTGGAAAGTCTGTTGTGTAGAAGTTAGCGAAGCTGGGAGGAAAGCCTTCGAGGAGGGCCAATCATCGTGCATAGGTCAACCTTGGGGGTTTCGGGCAAAATTATCCCAGTAAAGACGTCCTGGGTTGTGTCTGTCACCGTGGGGACTACTGTCGACTGCTGCCCCTACAGTAGCCAAATCTTTCGAGTTCATCTGTATGGCTCTCGCGGCTCTCTGAGGGAAAATGGCGAGCGCAGATACGATTGTGTTTGATGGGTATAAAACCCTTCTGTCTTGTGCTGTGAATTCACTCTTTCTTGAGGGTCGAATCGTCTGGAAACTTGAAAAAACTAATTTCAGGGCTCTTCGACCACCTGTTTTTTACAACACTGCACTAAATGGCGAAGCTCTGACAGCTCGTAGAAGTTGGACTTGTATGACGTCATCCGGCGAAGACTACCGAGTGTTGGCGGCAAAATGCATAACCCCAGCCTCATTATCTAGTGATTTTAATGCCATAGTAATACTCAGATTAATGTACCTTTTATCATTATTTTTTACACCCAACTTAACAATGTAGCCTATATAGGGGTAGCTAATTAGAAATAAAAAACCAGTCTGGAAACTAATCCTTTAAGGACCCTAGAATAGCTTCCGTCGGAAGTCGACGGTACCAATCGACCAGTGGGAGGTTGCGTGTTAAACTTCAGTTCTGCCTGATTCGGCTTTGACTGTCACTCGGGTTTCTGTTACAGTACCACGTGATTATATGAAGGCCACGCAGTAGTACTGCATTAGGTCACCATAGTTACGTGTACATCGCCATGACAGTACCGTAACGTGTATGTGGAAGTGGCATTAACAGGACTTCGTGTACGTGATCCCACTGTAGGCATCACATGTATCGCCATGGCAGTAACGTGTCCTTGACGGCAATATCGTGTTATAGCACCCCACGTATTTTTCCCCGATTAGTCATGCCTGCGCCCAGCGCCTGCCTATTCTACGTGGATCGAAAAAGGGGCATAGTAAATTTTTGGGGGGTATATACAAAAGAAATGCACAGTCGGGAGGGGGGAGGTGTATATGTCACGACTAATATTTAGTATCTAATATTTAGGGCATAGTGACTTTTTCGGAGGGGGGGATACAAAAGAAATGCACAGTCTGTGCATTTATATCACGACAATATTATGGCTATATGGCTATGGCTATATCACAACAAATATATAGGAGGTGCTTCCGTCTCAACGACATGCAAACATTCTTCAAAAGGTTCGGGGGGGGGGGGGGAGCGCTATTGCGGATCAAAAAAGGGGCATAGTTACTTTTTCGGGGGGGGGGTATATACAAAGGAAATGCGCAGTCTGTCAGGGCTATATCACGACTAATATATAGTAGGTGATTCTTTCTCAACAACGTGCAAACCTTCATCAAAGGGTTTTTTGGGGGCCTATTGTGGATTGAAAAGAGGGCGTGGTTACTTTTTCGAGGGTGTATACAATAGAAATGCGAAGTCTGTGTGGGGGGCTATATCACCACTATTATGTACTAGGTGATTCCGTCTCAACAACGTGCACAGATATTTACTCTCACCTGCAAAGGAAGTTAACGGGATATGCCTCATGCTTTTCACCTCCATCCCGATTGACGGCAAGAGCTGTGTGCAATGCAAGTACAAGAGATTTTTAATTTGTCCCCACGTGTATTTTTCAGAGTTAATTCTTTGGATGGAAAGAAGACACACGCTAACAATCGATAAAGATATTTTAATGAACAATGAACATTTCTTATGCTCTAACATTTGAGCTTCGTGGTGCGCCACACCACGTAAAGGCGTTAGTTTTGATACCGCAATTGTTAGGCGTTGAATCTATATAAAGCAACTCGACCCAGGCTCTCCCATTTTGTCAGACCAGACCCAAAAGAGGAGATGCAGAGACCTCTAAATGGTTGGCATCTCTAAATGGTTGGCATCTCTTAAACGGTTAGCATCTCTTAAATGATTGTCATCTCCAAAATGATTGCGATTTCTGTAGTAGACATTTCTACACCTGTTTACAAAATATGGAACGAACACCACGAACACCAGGCCTACTTAGATCTACTGCACTTGTGGCGGAGTTTTGCTTTCCCCGATTAGCCACTGAAGTCCCCTCATAACAACATTGTACGCGTAGTACCGACGATCATACCTGCCTTCATGGAACACTCTATGCAGATATTGGAAATGTCGCAGGGCAGATGTTAGCTGATCAGAAGTTGTAGCAATTCCAAAAGGACAGCTGGATCTAGATGGTTAACGTATAGCAGGTAGCCTGATAGCAGATAGCCACAATTTGACTTCACCGACGCAGTCTTGAATGGTTGTCCACATTTCGAAAATACGTTTGTTTTGCATAGGCATGACTTTATTGGATTTTCACGGAATTCTGTATGGGTGCCGAGTAGGCCCTACTACACAAACCCTTTTGTTTTTTGTTTTTTTGTGTATGGGTGGTATATACCTGTGTAACGGGAGAGCTTTGTAAATAGCCGTCCCAGACCAAGTTCGTCAAGGATCACGAGGAAACCGGGCCGCAAGTGCAGGATTTGTCCACCAGGGAAGCGAGGAGACACACGACGAGAAGACACAACACAGCTGATGGGTTTAAACAAAATGGTTTTAGTGATTCACGAATATTACAGAAAGCGTCTACCCAAAATAAATACAAAAGTTAACAGAGGTACAATAACAGAAAGTTAACGAAAAAAAATGTGGCCCCATCTGCAGGTCTCTCCCCCAGTGCGCATGCCATTCCTCACAGGTTACCTTCCCCAAAAAACCCACTGACCAGTCAGGCAAACATGGAACTTTTGTTGGGAAAGTTTCCGCGGTTCTACGTTCTCGCAGGCTGAGTAGGCACCTTTCCGGAGATCACGTAGGTAGAAACCCCATGTAAAAGAAGCTGAGTCTATCCCGATAATCCCTTTTAAGCCAAGCTCGGCAACCACAAAGTTGTGGCGAAGTGTCTCATCATCCATTACTAACTCCAGCTTAACCCTTCCATGGACCATCAACTCACTTCCATCTGCATTGGTGAGATTACTATCAAACCTCTCTAGTGACGACAATGCGAACGCTAATTGCTTGTACACGTCGGTAGACAACAAGCTTACCCACTGAACAGGTATCAACCAATATTTCGACTTTCCTGTACGAAATTTGGACTTCCACAAAGAAGCACGATTACCTAATCGCTGCTACATTACTTGCTGGCCTATCATCACCATCTCTTCGGCCTCAGAAATAGCCCCATCTAGTTTAAATTCTGATGAGACTTCCCTGCGACATAACCGGACTTCCGTTGAGGACTGGCATAAGATACATGACCAGGTTGATGGCAGACAAAACATTCTGGCGGCCCTCTCCGACCTGACGTAGCAGTCATCCTTCTGAACTCAGTGGCTAACTTCTCCAGTCGACTATCCAAAGAGAGGGATAATTGATCAATCTGTGACTACAGTGGTTCCAAACTTAGCTCTTCCTCACCCTTATGGGTTCCTCCAACAGTCCAAACCCCTCGATATTGTCGACGCTTTTGGTTTGGTAACATCAGATTACCTCAGCCCCCTCACTGTCTCAAACTCGACTGCATACGACATTGCCGCTTCGAGTATTTCCGGTCTCTTGAACATGAAATGTTCCCTCAAGTCACCACCTATCCCTACAATATATTGTTCTAATGCATTAATTTCCCTATGCTCTGTCGGCATTTCAGGGAAGGGTAAGCAAATCAACCGCCGCAGGGCGTACCGAAAATCCGCTGCGGACTCGACTACTGCTCCCCCTCGGGCCCCGAATTCACATCGATAAACTATTTCCCGCTCCGTGGGGTCGAAATTTTTCTTTAGCACTACAATCAAATCTCGTACTTGCTTAACTGCTCTTCGGTTAACTCGCCGAGTAGCTTTAATTGTTGTGCCTTTTCGGTTGCACCCCAGCCATTCCAACAGGCTACCTAGTCGAAGTGTACTGTAAAGTCTTTCCAGTCGACGGATTTGCCATCAAATTTCTCTGGTTCCTTCTATCTCCTAACCATACTAATGCAGCGTGGTTTCTGTCTCATTGGCGTACTTGTCTGTCAAGAACCGGGGTTCAGTTTCCGTTACCCGCCGCGACCGCTGCAAGGACAGGGAACGATCAACTCTGGCTTCCAGGTTCTGAACCTCCCTTCCCAGCACAGTCTCCAACATGCCAAACTCTCTATCTGTGAGGGTATATGACGCAGAGTTCTTTTTAGTTTCCCAGTTACCACTATTTTGGGGAGTAGTTTCCGAAAAGACAACTTTTTTTGGTTTGGTATCCCCTCTCCCCTCCCTCGACGGTAGTTCTGGGAACAGGTTTTCCGAGGTGTCCTAGATGAATAGCCTGGTACACAGCCCGGTTGCCATCTTCGTGATCCTGGTCACGGCACCATTATGTAACGGAACGGCTTTGTAAATAGCCGTCCCTGACCAAGTTCGTCAAGGATCACGAGGAAACCGGGCCGCAAGTAAAGGATTTGTCCACCAGGGACGCGAGTTTAAACAAAATGGTTTTAGTGATTAACGAATTTTACAGAAAGCGTCTACCCAAAATAGATACAAAAGTTAACAGAGGTACAATAACAGAAAGTTAATGAAAAAATATGGCCCTATCATGCAGGTCTCTCCCCAAGTCCGCATACACATCCCTTCCTCGCAGGTTACCTTCTCCCAAAACCCTCATTGCCCAAACATGGACCTTTTGTTGGAAAGTTTCCACGGCTCTACGATCTCCCTGGCCGGGCACGCACATTCCCGGAGATCCCGTGGGTTGAAGCCCCTGCTACTACTACTAATAGAAAATATTGGCATATTCAGGTGCCATAATAGCTATAAATTATATAGCTATTATATATATTATCAAATTAACTATATGAGCTTTGTTGGTTTGTGGACTTAAAAAAATTCGCCACTGATGGTTGTGGTACACCTAAAATCGAAAGCCGTCTTAATGTGCCATTACGAATCTGTCCATGATATGTACTCTGAAGTAAGAAATGATCAATAGTTTCTAAAACATTGCAGTGGTTACAAAATCCAGTGGGATGCTTTCAAATTCTACAGACATAAAAATTCAAGGGAACGTGCACAACTGCAATCTCATCAAAAACACTTGTTGTAACCTTCCCTTCACTGACACCCAAACATTTCTTACTGTAGTAAACTCAAACCTTTGGCACTATTTCCCATTCCTGCTGCCACATTTCATAAAACTGTTTTCGATAAACACTAAACATTTCCGAGACAGACATATTTACACGGATACCTATACCACTTTTCGTACACGCTGCTTTCGCCAGCCGATCCGCCCTCTCGTTCCCTTCAATATTTTTGTGGCCTGGAATCCACTCAAGGCATACGTGAATGTTCTGATAGAAAAGATAAGTAAAACAGTATAGTATCTCAAGAACAACATGGTTAGCATTTCTCCCAGCATGGTTGATCAGAGCAAATAACGTACTTAGAGAGTCAGTAAATATTACACATTTTAAGGGACGAAATTCTTCTACGAATTTTAACGCCATCAAGATAGCAACCAATTCAGAGGTGAAGACAGTAACATGATCAGATAGACGGAAAGACTTTTTATACTTGATTTCAGGGACACAGAAGGTGTGGATTTTCTTCCAGATTCTGGACATTTCGACTCATCTGTGTAAATGTGGAGATAATCATACCAGTTTGATCAAATATGATCTTTAGCAGACAATTCTGTATTTTTGATAGGGTCAGATTTCCTTACTTTCGAATGGAGTTATGTAGATATAAAAGGAAGCCTCAGCTTCCATGGAGGGAATGGAAATCTTATTTCCTTTTGGACAATTGACTCAGCAAGTTGCAATTCATCTCGAGCGGATTGAGAGCGAACACTAAATGTTTCTTGGTCTTTGAGTTTCAATTTTTCTAATAGTTCAGAATGCCAAGTCACAGTTAAAACATGAGGCAGGATTATTATGACTTGTTAACAGAGACAAATAATACTTAAAACTTGTCATTTTCCGTCTAATCCATAATGGGAGTTCACCTGTTGTTACCTGCAGTGCCTGTGATGGGGTAGTCCTCATGTACCCAGTACATATACGTAAGCCTGTCCCTGTATAGAGTCAAGCCTCATCTTCAGTGTACGAGAGGCAGATTTGTACACCTCCGCTCCATAATCCAACCTCGATCTAATCAAAGATTTATACAGTTTACCCAATGCATTTCTGTCCGCCCCCCCCCCTCCCCCCCCCCCAAGAAGTGCCAGACACACTTTTCATCCTTTTAGTAAATAAGAGGGCTTCTGACTTAGAAGAGGAAAATTTAAAACCCCATAGCTTTCCCCACTGAAAAATATTTGATACGGTGATATTAATGACTTTGACTACATGTTTCAGATTCCTTTTCGCAAACCAGACGGCCTTATCATCTGCAAATAAGGACTTGTTGACAATGAATGGTACAGGCTCAGGAAGGTCATTTATCATAACATTAAACAGTGTAGGTGATATAACGCTGCCTTGGGGTTTTCCGTTTGTGATAGCTACTTTGTTGGATAGACAAGAACCAATTCTCACTTGGATAACTCTGTTCGATAAGAAACTTTTGATCCACACAAACATACGTCCACCAATACCAATTTTACTCAGTTTAAACAACAATGCTTTCCTCCAAACCATGTCGTATGCTTTTTCTACATCTAAGAAAACAGCCACAAGGTGTTCTTTGTTAGCTAACGCACACTTAACTGAATGTTCTAGATGAACTAAGTGGTCTAAGGTTCTCCTACCTTTTCTGCAGAACTTATCATCTGAACCGATGATATTATATTTTTACTTTCTAAATACCATAGCAGCCTGTAGTTAACCATCTTCTCCATTATCTTACAAATACAGAACGTCAGTGCAATGGGACGGTAAGAAGATGGCTGTGACGCGGGCTTACCGGGTTTACACACTGGTACTACTAATGTTTCCATGACAATGGTAAAGTCATCTTCATCCACACACAATTAATAAGCATTAAAATAAGACTTAAAAGATTATCTGGCATATTTTTCAACATGGTGTACCCAATTCCATTCAGGCCAGGGGATGACTCTTTTGTCTGCCGAAGTGCCCCCTTAAGTTCCTGAAGAGAAAATTCATCATTAATAGGCAATTCATCGAAGCAAACGTTTTGATATATATGGTCATTATCTATCTCAAATTTACTCTTATGTTCAAGAAATTCAGGGTTATATTTAGCGTCACTGCTAACCGCAGCAAAATGTCACTTTTTTGCTCGTTCGTAATAGCTTTGACGTTACCCTTAACAAGAGCTGGAATCGAGAAACCTTTACTCTGGCCTTAACCTGTTTCCAGACCTGAGTAACTGATGTATCTTGGGATGCTAGAACACGACATTGCTGCCGTGACCATGTAGGTATTACATCTATCGCCTTAGCAGTAACGTGTTCGTGGTCGTGACGTTAAATTAGTTTCGTGTAAGTGGTTCCATTGTTAGCATTACATGTATTGTCATGGCAGTAACGTGTAACTTGGCCGTAACGTTAAATTAGCTTCGTGTGAGTGGTTCCGTTGTTAGCATTACATGTATTGTCATGGGAGTAACGTGTACGTGGCCGTAACGTTAAGATGGGTTCATGAAAGTCATCCTACTGCACATCGCTAGGGCAGTGATACGTGGTCGTTACGATTAGAGGACTTCGTGCACATGGGCCCTTCCCTGGCGTGGTTGTTTCCATTGAACCCTGTTGGGTTTCCTCCGGAGATACAGATGACCCGCGGTGTATAAGTGAAATATTCTCGTGTAGGATGTAAACCTCATGCACCATCACAGTATATATATATATATATATATATATATATATATATATATATATATATATATATATATATATATATATATATATATATATATATATATATAGTCACAAGACTAGTTTGACTCGGTGTCATTTGACTGGTGTCGGCTTAACTCGAGAGACTCGAGAAGCAAGTCTAAGTTTTAAATTACTTTCTTTGATCAAGAATCAAGTGACATTTGCCTAGATCGCTGTTGTACAAGAAAGTCCAAGCTTTGCGTCACTTGGACTCCAGACATATAGGGCTACACGCACCGAGATTTATATTCTTATTAGGAGTAGTTCGTATTTTAGGGAAATTGAAGTGAATAATTTATAGAAATGTGGGACAGAAAATCAGAATATAAGCTTTAGTCGTTATAAGCTATGAAATTTTCATCGTCTATAACCATTGCGGCCAATGAATAGAATAAGCCGCGTTCCATCTCTGCTAATGCATAATGTAAGCTCATGTGAAAGCAAAGTGTATGTATCCTTTGAGATCTGTGTTTGCTAAAGGCGTTTTATTTGCTACCTTATAGCTAATCGTGTTTACGGCTCTCGTCTATCCGTATGTCTCCAAATCCACAGGGATTTTGACACGACACGACTGTCTAGTCTAATCTAATTGGTCAGCAGTCTCAGTCTAAAACAAATCTGTATATACCGAGTTCTCCAAGCACACAAATGTAAGATTTATCTTCTGTGTACATACATATGTATGTATGTACAGATAATCACGTAATTATATGTACATCTACGTATTTGTCGGTTACAAAACACTTACAAATGGAAGTGTGGGATATAGCTTTTACAGCTAGGCAAAATCATTTTTTTTGCATAATTAGTGTAAAACTTTCATTTTTTGTTTCATTTATTTGTTCATTTCTTTTCACATTTCAATTTTTTTTTCTTTTTTCAGTGAGGCTGCGTTAATAACCGTTTCAAACTTCCTTGCAGCTCGAAAAGGTATGCGCACGTTAATTTGCCGTTTTCAAAGGTTAAATTGGGCGATAAGTGTAACACCCCATATTAAGCACTCTGCCGATTAGATTCCCCAAGGTTAGGTCATCGTCTGATTAATGGTGCTCAGAAAATCACTATTCCTACATGATGTAGCCAGTGATACCTTTGTCGAGCAGCTCCGCAAAATCTAAACCCTTAACTCCGCTTGAAGGCTCGGTGGTTCCATGTGCGTTGCTTGTGAGCTGAAAATCACTCCATTAACCATTAATAGTCAACCTGATACAAGGAATATGATCCATGTGCCTGTTAGCATTAACTGAATCCCTCTAACTTGGAAACAGTAAGATTTCTGAATAAATAATGATGATAAGCCGAAAAGCGTTGACCAGATACAATGCACTCACGAAACAGACAAGTGTATGTCCACTGTCAAGCCGATGGATACGTCATCTCCATATCAGACAAAATGCGCCCACTATCAGGACGATGGATACCCCATTTCCGCACCAGATAAATGTATGTCTACTATCAGGCTGCCGGGTACACTATCTCCATACCACACAAATGCATGTCTACTATTAGACCGATGGGTACACCATCTCCGTACCAGATAAATGCATGTCTGCCATCAGGCCGATGGGTACACCATCTGTGTACCAGAAAAATACCATGTCTACCACCATGCCAATGGGTACACCATCTCCGTACCAGATAAATGTATATCTGCTGTCAAGCCACTGGGTACACTATCTCTATACCAGACAAATGCATGTCCACTATCAGGCTGATGGGATACCCCATTTCCGCACCAGACAAATGCATGTCCACTACCAGGCCGATGGATACTCCATCTCCGTACCAGACAAATACATGTCTACTATCAGGCCCATGGGTACACCATCTCCGTATCAGGCAAAATGCGTTTACTATCAGGCCGATGGATACCCCATTTCCGCACCAGACAAATACATGTCTACTATCAGGCCGATGGGTACACCATCTCCGTGCCAGACAAATGCCTGAATACTATCAGGCCGCTGGATATACCATCTCCGTAGCAGGAAGACTGTGTCATCCAAATAGTCAGGAACACTGGGTCATCTTGCAGGTTAGAAACAAAGGGCCATCCAACTGGTCAGGAACAATGGATCATTCTGCACTTCAGGAACAAAGGGTCATCGTGCAGGTCAGGAAAAATGGACTGTCCTACTGATCAGGAACAATGGGTGCATGCAGTACTTTTGAGATGGCACCTTAAACTTTTACTTAGAGCGTCCGCTTCGAAGCCGGGAGGCCCCAGGATCAAGCCCGGGTCTGGTCATTCCAAAGGCTTTAGAAAATGATACTTGTTGCTGCCTCGCTTGACACTCAGCATTGAGAGGCTAGAGCAAGGAAACAGGTTGGTTGACTGGTTGGCCCGGTGGCGTTATATTGGGGTGGAGTGTCATGTCTGGTGTCTCGTGGCATGATGCTTCAGTGGCGGCAGCATTTCGGCTTTGGATTCGCCCTGCCACAGGAGGACAGAATAAATGTACACACACCAGATGATCCTCGTCGTCAAATGACTAAGAAATTGGTAAGTATGACGTAAAGCCCCAAGCAAACATTTATATTAACATTAATTCAAATTAACAGGAAGTTAAGTGGTAAAGTTTGTAATTTACGGCATTTAATACGCCTGAAGGACATCGACGATGGATGATCCTCATTGTATTCGTAAGCCTTAGATGTTTGAAAAACCTGGGCTTCTTACCTGCAGTATTTTTACGATACCAGCCATAACAATTACCGTAACATTTTTTAAATAGCCAACGCTCCGGCTTCACTTTTCTCACTTTGTACACGTGGGTGCTGTTCTCAGCAAACATGAGACCACCTTGTACCAAGCGTATTGCCTAAATTTTTTAAAAACACCAGTTTTAATAGTTGCTATTTGGAAATTTTATGCATTTGCAAGAGTAAAAATTACAGAAATACAAAATAAATTTCCGTGTTCGGGTTTCAACCGTTAAAACTGACCCTTCCGCTTCAATTGAATTGACAGATAACTATCCGCTGATGTAGCGCAGCTTTCCTTCATTTATAACGTATTTATCCGCAATTTAGTCATATTTATCCGTCAAGAGGGAAGGGATAAAATTCCATTATCTCAGTGAATGTCATCCGCTAACTCCCTTAGAGGAGATTTATCACATTTATTACCCCAGTGAGCAGTTTCTGCTCTCAAGCTCTCAGTCTGTCGTAGGGGCCTCCGTGTCTCAGTTGGTTAGCGCGCTAGCGCAGCGTAATGATCCAGGAGCCTCTCACCATTGCGATCGCTGTGAGTTCAAGTCCAGCTCATGCTGGTTTCCTCTCCGACCGCACGTGGGCTGGTCGCCAGCAACCTACGGGTGTCGTTGGTTTCCCCCGGGCTCTGCCTAGTTTCCTCCCACCATAATGCTAGCCGCTGTCGTATAAGTGAAATATTCTTGAGTACGGCGTAAAAGGCCGATCAAATAAATAAAATAAAAAAAAGAAAAATAATAAAAGTAAATTGGATATTCCATTTGATTCAAACCTCCGCATATGTAAATTATGTGATTCATTTTTTCCCCGAAGGAAACTATAGAAATGTTCAAAAAGTGTTCCAAGCATTTCAAAAAAATATACTTTATGTTGCCACATGTTTTAGCTTTTCCTTTCATGCACCTTTCTCTGTTCGGTAAACTCCGAGATTCCCCATTTGTATAGCGTTAGTTTCGTTTTAGATATTTTGATAACTTTCAACTTGTTTTTGCCTTTCTGTTTCATTCTCTTTCTCGTGAACTTATTTTTGCTTTTGCTTGGCCTAGATTCTCCTCTGTGTGATTCTAATTTAGCTGTGTAATTCAGAAAGTTTAGGTTTTGATGCCTTAGTCTACTTCGAGTAGCTATCCTGACAGCACTATCATGCACGTTATGGTTTTGTTTTGACGTGAGTAATTTTAAATGAATGGAATGCCGAAAGTCGTAAATCTAACTGGCTGTCCTACACAACCGGGAACCCTAGTTATTACAGCGCTAGCATTCGTAAACGGATTCTCCTTATTATGCAGTAAGTTAAGAACACAACGCAGTGTCCCATCCTCCATCTGTTAGCAAGGTTAATCGGGAGCTAGTGTCTATCCTGCTGACCAGGAGCAATGGGTCATCCTACTGGTCATCAGCTGGCAGCAGCAAGAGGTTATCCTACTAGTCAGGAACAATCGGTCAACCTACTGATTGGAACAATGGGTCACCTTGATGGACAGGAAGAATAGAGTTTCCTGCTGGTGAAGAACAACGTGTCATTCTAATGGTTAGGAGCAATGGGATATTCTGCTGGTTAGGAGCAATGGTTCATTCTACTGGTAAGGAACAATGCACAATCCTACTAGTGAGGAAAAAATGAGCCACCCTGCAGGTTTGGAACAATGGGTCATCTTGCTCGTCAGGAACAATGGATCATCCTGCTGGTCGGAACAATGGGTCATCCTGTTAGTCAGGAACAATCGGGTCATTCCGTTAGTCTGGAGCAATGGCCATCCTGCTGCTCGGAAACAAGGGGTAATCATACTGGTCAGGAACAATGCGTTATCCTGCTAGTCAGAAGCATTAGATTATCCTTCTAGTCAGGAACAATTGTTTTTTAAGCAGGTCGGGAACATTGGGTTATCCTACTAGTCAGGAGCACTGGTTATCATACTAGTCAGGACCAATGGGTTATCATGCTAGTCAAGAGCAATGGGTTATCCTACTAGTCAGGAGCATTAGGTTATCCTACTAGTCAGGAGCAATGGGTTATCCTACTAGTCAGGAGCAATGGGTTATCATGCTAGTCAAGAGCAATGGGTTATCCCACTAGTCAGGAGCAATGGATTATCCTACTAGTCAGGAGCATTAGGTTATCCTACTAGTCAGGAGCAATGGGTTATCATACTAGTCAGGACCAAGGGTTATCATGCTAGTCAAGAGCAATGGGTTATCCCACTAGTCAGGAGCAATGGTTATCCTACTAGTCAAGAGCATCGGTTATCCTACTAGTCAGGAGCAATGGGTTATCCTACTAGTCGGGAGCAATGGTTATCATACTAGTCAGGACCAATGGGTTATCATGCTAGTCAAGAGCAATGGGTTATCCCACTAGTCAGGAGCAATGGGTTATCCTACTAGTCAGGAGCAATGGATTATCCTACTAGTCAGGAGCAATGGTTATCCTACTAGTCAGGAGCATTAGGTTATCCTACTAGTCAGGAGCAATGGGTTATCCTACTAGTCAGGAGCAATGGGTTATCCTACTAGTCAGGAGCAATGGTTATCCTACTTGTCAGGAGCAATGGTTATCCTGCTAGTCAGGAGCCATGAGTTATCCTACTAATCTGGAGCATTGGGTTATCCTACTAGTCAGGGCCAATGGGTTATCATGCTAGTCAGGAGCATTAGGTTATCCAGCTTGTCAGTTGTAATGGGTGATCTGATTAGTTCAGAGTAATGGGTAATTCAGCTAGTCAGGAGTAAAGGGACAATTTGGTTAGTCCGGAGTAATTTGCACTCCCGCTAGTCAAGGGCAATGGGTTATCTTGATGTCATCCTACAAGTCCCGAACAATGGGTAATCCTGCTGGTCCGGAACAATGAGTTATCCTACTAGTCAGGAACAACAGGTAATCCTCCTGGTCAGGAGAAATTGGTCATCATGCTGGTCAGGAGCAATGGACGATCCAAAAGTGAGTAATGGGCAATCCAGCTGGTCAGGAGCAATGGATTGTCCTGGTCAAGAACAATGGGCCATCTTGTTGTCAGAAACAATGGTGATGCTGCTAATCAGGAATAATGGGTGATCCAGCAATGAGCCAAGGGCAATCTGGTTAGACAGGAGCAATCTTGAGCCATCCAGCTGGCCTGATGTAATGGGATCCTTCCCAGATATATACATCCCAAATTTATCTGTTCAACCCTGATTTATTTATTTGATTACTGTTTTACACCGTACTCAAGAATTCACTTTTACCACGGTAGCCAACATTATGGTGGGAGGAAACCAGGCAGGGCCCCAGGAAATCCAGCAGTCCTCTGCATGTTAAGAAATAGATTACTCCTGCGGATTCCGTATCCAGCGTTAAAACTAAACTAACACCAGTGTGTAGTGAGTTGGTTTTAAGGAAAATAAAGAAAAACATGTAAAATAAAAAATCATTTTAGATATACATTTTATATTTCTTAACCCCAGTATTTTATGCATATTTTCCGACAGTGGTCGAAAATATTCGAAAATGATGTCATCGATGAACATACTAGGAACCTAGGGACCAGCCTGGTGTCCCAACGAAGTTCTTTTCACATCGACCACAGTTATCGTTACAACAGCTGGTAATGTTTAAAGCCATTTTTCACGTACCAAGTATAAAGCTGAGAAGCTTATCTGTATATTCACATGTTAGGCCAGACTGCATGCTCCCTATTAAGAAAAGAACCCAAGCGTTTCATGTATCCTTGGCCTCACGACAGTGCATCTATAGTATCCTACAGTACCGCCCACGGCCAACTGCAAATCAGACGCGTCCAAACTTCAACAAGAAGCTCGTCTAAACCACTAACAAAGCTAATTTGGTATGGAGAGATAGGCTCTTTTCAAACTCGTCAAATGATAAGAATCTTTACAGCCATGATATCCAATCATCAAACACACACAATGACAATATTTAACAAACAAGAAGTTTATTTACAATAGCTGATTTACAATTAATAGATAGAGAATTTGCATGGTGAAGTAAAGATCAGCCCGTAATTTCGTATAAGCGAGTTTTAGAAATAGAAAGTCTAACTTTAAAAAATGTTTCCTCAACAATTTAAGACCTAATCAATAGAACAATTTTTTTTTTAAATGTCATTTTCTCACAACCAGGTATTTTTCAGCGTGTATGCCAACAAAACAGACTAATAAAAAAAGATGTACATTACGAGGTTTGAGACAAAATTAAGAGTTTGAATAATGATATCTGCTCAATAAGACACCTAAATCAATGAAGCTGATTAAAACTAAAGAACCACCTGAACCTAAATTGCCAACAATCTGTAAATTAGACCTGAGCAGGTTTTGTTAAATGTCATATAATGTGCAATCACAATCTTACATGTATATTATCTCTATGTACAGACAAAAATAGGACATAAAATAAACAAGAAAAACCACTTTTTCAGCAGGTTAAACTTAAAATTAATGCCAAGCATCTCTTTTACACATCCAGCAATGTGTCTGGGGGAACAAATAAGGCGAGACGGTGCCAGACAAGATTCCTCCATCAGTCCGTAAAGGTAAAATGTCTTGCAAAGAAAAAGTCAAAAAAAAAAAAAAAAAAAGCAGAAAGAAAGAAAGAAAGAAAAAAAAAGGTTTACAGTGATGATTGCCCAGCAGCTGGTCTAACCGGAAACAACTGGTTTACGACAGTGACTTAGTTAAGTCATTCACATTAAAAATGAATCAATAACAAAATAGAATCAAACCTGGTTTTGCACAACTTCGGAATGGCACAATCATTAAGTGTGTTACAAAAACCTTCACCAGTTCGTTGATTGATTTTTTCTTCTTTTGAGACCTCGTAATAAAATGGCAAAGCATAATATACAAGTAATAGATCCACCAATCCCAGCAGTGCTCCTTATTATGGTAATGCTGTGATATTGGGGAAAATCAAGTAAACAATAAACACACTAAAGTAAAGCTACAGGTATACTGGGTAAGATATGAACGTTATGAAAACAGAATGAGCCAATAGTACTAAGTGGCTATATACAAGCATAGATAAACGTTTAATCTGCAAGATCAGCACTACTACTTCCTCTGTAGATCAAATCAGTGTTTCTTTGTCTGAAGCATGAGTGAGATGACTGTTCCAATCTTCTTGCTACAGATGACCTACAACCTATTCACTCCCAAGTACCAACCAGATGCATGAACATCAACACGTACATAGAGTAGGTCTTCTAGGTAAAACACACTTGTGAATATCTCTGTTAAACACACATACATGTACATGTACAGTTATCTGAGTGTGGACGGCTGTCTGTTCCTTTTGTTATAATGAAGTTACCAGGCCATGTACTGAAATAGGGATACCAGATTGGACTATTCCCCAAAATGTTGGCATATCGGTATGCTATCTGTCAAGGACCAAGTTTGGATCACCTGCCAAAAAATCTGTCTACTACAAAGTCTTGGTGATCATTCCATCCAAACATCCCCGCAGTGTCCCGCAAATCACCCAAGCCTTGTTTATCATTCAACAAGATATGACCAACCAGTCAACTATCTCAGAGACGTTTCAGAGGCAAACTGCTGTGCTATGACAACATGAGCATCCAAACATTACGGCATCACTGGGCATCCTGCTATATTTGCAGGATACAGCTAACTTGTAAGCCCCATTCTGCCCCTACAACCGGCCCATAATGGCAGTTAACACTGCAAACTACGAGCACTTCCAAAGATAAATTCAAGATGAAAGGACATCTTGGGCATTTTGGAACAATGACAATTCATCAAAACCAAGACTTCCTATCCTGCCAGTTTCATTAGGAAAGCACATTCCTTACATCTGGAGAACACTCAACTATCCTGCCAACCAGGAGCACTTCCTATTCTGCCAGCTCCATCAGGAATAGGCAATCATGGCAGCTAGAAACCTTAAATCACACTGCTGACCAAAATATCTTGACCAACCTACCAGATAGAATCGCATGATCATTGAAACTGACCCAAAAAAACCAAGAAAAACATAAAATAAGTCCTAATGTTCAAAGAAAATATCTGAAAATGGTTGTTTCTTTCTGATCACATCAGGAAGTTCATCAATGGTATCAAACAGACTGTGTAAACTTGATCTTACCAATACTTTAAACAGCTTAGCATCAAGCACAAGACCAATCTTGACCCAGATACCTTAGTTTTCCTCCTGGTCCCTGTTCAAATGGACACCATTCCTATAGCTCGAAAGAAATTTACTTTCTTGGATGTTTGTTGTGTAGCATGGTTGGTGAGAAACTTAAGTACTTGTAGATGTCAAATTACATTCACTCAATGGTGACCCAACGCTTAAGGACAATGTCGCAGTATAAGAGAGGAATGATATAACCAATTCCTCATAGAGCACCAACTTAGAGAGACAACTGAAATCTGTTCATATCAATGCACACGCTGACAAAATGTGGCCAACTCCACACAAAACAATACCTTAGAACCGGTATCGAACTTGGTTGATTGGGTATAAAAGGAGACATATCTACTGGTGTTAGGGACATACACACTCGTCATCTACACATTTACTTGTACACAGCGAGACCATCAAAGGAAGCAGATAAACTGCACAGGTTTAACAATACACATGTTGTAACTCACAATATACAGTATTTTGCATATGGCATTGATACAATAGTATGGTTTAACAATACATACTGATATATTTCTATAGTCCAGGGTATATACCGCGATTATTAAGCTCACTTGAAGTGATATATAAACAAAAGCCTGCTCTTTACTATAAATTAAATAACCAAATTCTGTGATATTCAAATGAAATGTGCAATGCAACAAGTAGTATGATTCAGAATAACACTGGCATACACAATATATCCTGATGTTCACATAGTAATATAAGTTTTGTATTATCCCCATCACCCAAATAAATGTACAGGTAAAGCAATGTTGACACTCAGAGTCCTGGCCAGGGTATAGCACAATTTCACCTTAACTATGTATATATCACCCACACGAATACATGCTGATATTCTGCCTCAGCAAAAAAAAAACAATGATCTCTGACCAGATAAATTCTTAAGATCTCAAATGCATATTGTTGATTTTTATGCTCTTGTAAGTCTTCTAACTACACAGAGTTGATTTCGGATCGAGAGTATTAACTTGGCCTCAATCACCAGGGCATGATGACTTTTGGGTACAGGAAGAGGTTTTAGCCCAAGGGTACAAAAATTGACCTTGAACACTAGTAGAATGACCTTGAACCCTAGTAGACTGACCTTAAACCCTAGTAGACTGGAGACTGGCCTGAATCCCTTGGTACATGTGTTTGTTAAAATCTGATCAATTCAAGTTGAAATATTTTGTGACACCCACCACATGTGACAGATATCAACTGTTGCATGATCAGAGATTATTCGATAATATAACACAACATGCTGTAAAAGTCGAAACACTGTCCTAATAAAAAGTCTCCAATCAAAAATGACTAAGAATTCAAGCTAAATTGGTAAAATTTGGTAACCTAACATTCTACTAAAACTTTTCACAGATGGTAACCATACACTGTATGTAAAATTTTGAAAATAAAATGAAACGTAGCTAAAAGGAGGAGATATTGGTAACTGACAATACTAAGCATACATATAGTAGGCCGAGTCTCTAAATGTCCCCTGAAATAATGAGTAAATCCAGTCCAAAGAATTCTGATCACAACTAGAATATGCACTGCTCACAAACCCATGGTTACAAGGTAATACATTGTTTGATCATTGTTTGTAAAATCTTCTGACCATTACTGAAATCAACCTTTAAAATGTTCTGAAATCTTCATAAAGTTTCAGTATATCTGCTGATCAATGAGGGATTTCCTTCAGATATTCACTTGTAATCATCTGACAGTTTTGTCGGTGTCATCAGGTATCTCTTCATTCTGTTCAAATCTTCAACAGTTCTGATCGAGTAAAATAACAACCTTCAACACAGCCTCAGGCTGGAATTCAAGCCTCCAGTGATCATCACGATTCTGCCAACAGGATAAGAAATCAATTGATCAAACCATTTTTTTTTTCATATTGTCATTATTTAAGTTTTGTAAAATCAGCATCCTTGGCACTGATGAAACCTGCATCAGTTGGCTTCCAAACACTGTTCCTGTCAAGTCTTCATCATCTAATGAGTGCTCTTCACTTGCTTGAAATCTTTGTGTTTAGATGTTTGTGACTGGTCACCAGAGCTTTGATGTGATTGGCTAGACTTGGCTTTAGCTCCTCCCTCAGCTCCTGTTCTGACCACCCTGGTCTGGTCAGGGCTGACTTCATCACTTGGCTGAAACATGGATTCACATATCATATTGTAATATCTATTTATTTGTCTGCTTCGTGATTTAGGCAGTACGTAGGAATATTTCACTTATACAACTTGCTTATGGCAATCATTGTGGTGGCTGGAAACACAACAGGGAAACCAACCACCATTAACAGGATGCTACCACATTTTCACATACAACCAGCAAGGAAACCTGCATTACCTTGACCTGAACTCACAGCAAACATAATGGTTAGAGGCTCCTCAGTCATTGTGCTGTGTAAGAATACCAACCATGCAAACATACTGCAGTATGCACTGCTCTTGACCTGGCCAGCTTTTACACTTCTAGAATGTTTTTCCACAGCAAGTGACATGTTTAAAACATTTTGCATTTTATCCTATTAGACATTTTGCTGCATAAATAATAAATAAAAGATGTCAAATGAAGGAGTCAATCTCAAGTAGACAGTTTGCTAAATGTAAACTCAAAATTTCTGTAGATATGAAAATCTGTATTGGGTCTATAGTAAGTAATGTGGTACTAACCTCCAGTCTGAAGTCTTCTATCTCTTGAATCTGGAGAGCCAGCCCTTCAGTTTGGGGTCAATGTCGGTGTCCCTGCGTGAGTACTTCAAAAATGCCCAGAATTTCTCCAGTCCATAAAGCTGACCTGCAGCGAACACCAGATGGGTTTATCAAACTGGAAGCCATTCCCATCCCCCTGCTTCCACCCCACCCAGACCACAGCTCTAGTGCTAGCAGTGCGAGAATCCAAATAGTGCCAACACCTGTAGGGCTCCATGATAATGGCAGAAAACTACTTTATTTCTAAGTAGGAATTCCTGATACTTTCAAAGCAGAACAAACAGTAATTCCTACATAGAGCAACTACATATAGTATACCTTCAGTATGGTATTAATAAGGCACTTTCAGAATTTAGAAGGTAATTGCTTTGCCCAACTAGTACAACTGAAAACGCTAAACTGATCTCCACTATTGCTGTACCCAGGCTTCTGAACTCACCGTGACCATAGTCTCTTATCGTCTCCGTCTGGAAGTCCAGGAACAGCTCCTTCCTGAACCTCTGCTCCAGGCCATAGCTGTAAAACCTAAACAGACACTCCAGGCCATACCTACAACACACAGCCAAAACCAGTGAGTTAGATTGCACAACACGAGTATGTTCTAGCAAACAATCATTTTATTTATTTATGTATCTATTTGACTGATATTTTACCCCGTACTCAATAGTATTTCACATATATGACGGCAGACACTCTTATTGTTGGAGGAAGAACATGGGGAAGACTTGACCATCTGCCAGTCGCTGGTAGACCTTCGCACATACGACAAAGGCTCCTGTGTCACTGTACTGTTCTGTTGTGTTACACTAATCACTCGGCCACTCGCAAAATGCAATTAAAACATAGAAAACAGTATACATCAAAGTCGCAGATTAACTGGTTTGAAGTTGGGCACCAATTCATACCCAATCATTGAAGATTCATGAGTAAAGATTTGAAATTTGTACAAAGTGCATAAAAAAGTGTAATCCATGCCCCACATGTAAGAGCTTTCTACTTTCACACCACCTCTGGACTCCAGATCAGCAGTCCCCTGTATTTATTACCAAAAGAAAGAATGATGTTAAGCCAAATAACTATCACCAACCGTGTTTTCAGGTCCTTATTTTAATGTTAACATCCACAAAAGAAAGAACAGAAAAAGCACATACTTTTTTTCTACACACACTTGCCCACCCATGAATGGAAAGGTTGAAATCAAAATGTCTTCATTGGATCCGCAAGAGAGGTATACAAATGGTACCCACCAAGCAACTCTATGCCCAACTCTATTACACTGCTTGTCAAGCTGTCCCTCTTAGCCTGTCTCTATTACACTGCTTGTCTAGCAGTCCCCTTGTTGCCAGTCTCAATCATAATGCTTGTTTAGCAGTCACTCATAGCCTGTCTATTACACTGTTTGTGAAACATTCCTTCGTAGCTCATCTTTATGACACAGCTTGTCTAGAAGTCCCTCGTAGCTGGTCTCTATGACACTGTTTGTCTAGCAGTCTCTCATAAACTGTCTATTACACTGTTTGTCTAACAGGTCTCTATCACACTGTTTGTCTAGCAGTCTCTCATAACCTGTCTATTACACTGCTTGTCTAGCAGTCTCTCCTAGCAGGTCTCTTATCACACTGTTTGTCTGGAAGTCCCTCGTAACCTGTCTATTACACTGTTTGTCTCAGACTCCCTCGCAGCCGGTCTGTGTCACAATGCTTGTCTAGCATTCCAATGTCATTACCTGTAGCCTGCTTCCGCATCCTCCACGGCCAGCTGACGGAACTCCTGGTACATCTTCTTGTTGTAATGTTGGCGCAGAAAGAATGACCAGAATCTGAAGAGCGTGTTCATCTCCTGTGACTGGCCGACGCCCAAACGCTTCCTCTCTGAACAAAAAAAGGCCCATGACAGCAGTTCAGCAGAGAAGAGGCATATATGTAAACTCAAAATTAATTTCAATTCCACATTATTAACAAGGCCAGGTTGTATTTAAGAGTGTTTTAAATTCTTAACTTTCTTATTTAATTTAATGATGTTTCTAAAGAATAGTTAACTATATAATGATAACGAGTTACCCAAAACCCTCAATCTGTTCACGTCCACATAATGTACGAATACTCTTCTGTATAGATTAACAAAATAGCACTGATGCTAGTCAACCCAGCCCATAGCAAAATCTTCATCTTCAAATTTTTTTTTCTGGTGGATAAATTGCATTTAAAAGTTAAGTATTTAGGGTAGATCTACATTTGAGACCAAACCCACCAAAATGAGTAAACATGTTAATGTATCATTTCCTATCACTCATCCCATCAATTATTCTGTGAGCCGGGCGAACTAAAAGCCTGGGTGTAAGAGACACCTAGAACACAGTGTAATACAGTGTTTTGGTATTTGCAGCGTTAACTGGGCAGAAGCATAAGAAACTCTATGTGGTTCACTGTCCCTCTACAAGTAGGTAGATGCCACTGCCGCTGTGAGTGTTAAGATTTGTTTCCCTTTGAGGAGGAGCAACAAGCCCCACAGTTCATTAAGGTGATCTCATCCCATCAATAAGAGGCTATTACCCACCTTTGAGACATCGTCCATGATATTTATGGTAGACCTGCCAGACAAAGCCATTGTCCTTGAGCAGTTCATGGGAAGGATGCTGGAACTGGGGAAAGCTGTGAGGGGTGCCATAGCTACCATAGCTGGCCGACAGGTTGCTCTCAGCAGGACTACACCCAAAACAGAGCAGGTCATTTGTGTATTTACACTTAATAACAATAACATAGTTATACTTGATTTGTTTGTTATATATAACCACACCCAGGGGAATGGATGTAAAAATATGGACAGCACATGCATAAAACCATGGAACTTCTCCAGTTATCTGAGCGTAAAGTGAGGATGTACACACAAACTAGGATTACATCTTTGAGAGGCATTTAGAAATTGAGTTGGATAATATAAAGAGAGATACATAGATAACAACTACTCTTTATTTGGGAGCGATGTTTCGGTATAGATATAAATACCGTTTTCAAGCATAGTGAACAGCCCTAGCAACTCTACTTATATAATCAACTAGGATTGGCATTGATAAAGGCTCTGACATGACCCTTCAGCTTTGTATTAAGAGCAAAATGTGTTTTACTTAATAACAAAGTACTCGCTGAACTGTACAAACATGGGAAATCATGTTCATGAGGCAATTCTTAATGGACATGAAAGTTGTAAACCTTCTGTATCTTTAAGTTCAGATATACCTGCATCAAAATACAAACTAACTCAAATGGCAACCAAATTTCATCAACTTGGCGCATGTTTAATTTGTGTTGTTCATTTTGAGGACATTGCCTACATGTAGGCTAAAAACATGATGATTTCCGTGAACCACTGATTTTGGTAAGCCCACTGAAACATAAATCCTTGTTATCATCAAAACATTAAGGTGGATGAATTGCATCCGAAATTGTCCTCAAACATGTGAAAAAGTTTAAAAAAAAAATAGGGTAATGATAAGGGTTGAGAAATCCTGGTAAATCAGGGCCAGGGTTTCTTCTATCACCTCACCTGTGTGATGTAGAGCTATTCCTGGAACGTGGCCGATGCTCCTTTGTGTCCATTACCCAACCCACATGACCCTCAATAGGCGGATTATTGCTGTGTTTTGTTTTCCTCTTTCTTGGCGTCTGAAATCAATATTTCATCATCAATATACATCAAGATCATGCAGATTAAAACAGGGAGATCTAATGTTCAACATCTCCAGCATCTAATACCAAGGATTTTCACGGCTTTCAGTGTTCAAGACGAAACAATACATAAACACAAAGATAAAATCTCTAACTTTATTTTTTATTAAATTGTTTCGATATGTATATTCACATATATTTTACAAGCTCATAGAAATTTCTTAAAGATGGCCCTAATTTTCTAGATGCCATTCTAATCTTTCACGTTTTCATGAACCTACACACGTAAATCAGTATTACTGCCATAATCAGAATACGATTCCCCTGAACTGTAAGTCATTTCAATCATTTCACTAAGCAAGGTTCCTGGCCCAGAAAGTTTGCACTACCTGAGGATCAGGAGGCCTTGTCGAGTCTTTAACCACAGGGTAAAATCGAGGCGCCTTTTTGTTGTCCTTTCGATGCGGCGTCCTGGGTGTGTCGTACTGACGTCGGCCAGGCGTGTCAGGAACATACGCTGGCAGAGAGCGTGCCACTTCAGGCTGGTTCTTCTGGCATACTGGAGATGGCACTTTGGGATGTGTCTTCTCTGTTTCTGCGAGATGTATTGTTTTAATAGGTTAAAGAACAAAGATTTGGTTACCCATACACGGGGATTAAGATTAACAGAGACTATTTTATAGGACTTACCCAAAGTCACTGTGCACATGTACATGTATGAGGGTCAAACACTTGAAATCTGATTTACTTTAACTAGATAAAGGTTGACCCTCATCACAGACAAACATTACATGTTCATGGGTTTGGGTTTTCACACCATGAATAACCATTTTTCATAACCATCACAATGACCATGTCATTCGATATTGGCAAAATAGTGCTGAATTGTCTATAAAGCAATTGTTGTTTAATGCAGTGCTGAAGAATGTTTCAGTTATATGACTGAACCCATGTTTATGGGTGGAGGAAAGACAAGTGTCCAGAATACACCACCATCAGGGGACTGACAAATCTCCTGACTTCGAAGGTTCCAGAATACACCACCATCAGGGACCTGACAAACCTCCTGACTTGGAAGGTTCCAGAATACACCACCATCAGGGGACTGACAAATCTCCTGACTTGGAAGGTTCCAGAATACACCACCATCAGGGGACTGACAAACCTCATGATTTGGAAAGTTCCAGAATACACCACCATCAGGGGACTGACAAATCTCCTGACTTGGAAGGTTCCAGAATACACCACCATCAGGGGACTGACAAATCTCCTGACTTGGAAGGTTCCAGAATACACCACCATCAGGGGCCTGACAAACCTCCTGACTTGGAAGGTTCCAGAATACACCACCATCAGGGGCCTGACAAATCTCCTGACTTAGAAGGTTCCAGAATACACCACCATCAGGGGCCTGACAAACCTCATGATTTGGAAAGTTCCAGAATACACCACCAACAGGGCCCTGACAAATCTCCTGACTTTGAAAGTTCCAGAATACACCACCATCAGGGGACTGACAAATCTCCTGACTTGGAAGGTTCCAGAATACACCACCATCAGGGGCCTGACAAACCTCCTGACTTGGAAGGTTCCAGAATACACCACCATAAGGGGCCTGACAAACCTCCTGACTTAAAAACAAAGTCGAAGCAGCAAGAGCTGGATTCAAACACTCAACTTCATTGGTTACAGCCTGACTGTCGCAGCAAGTCAGCACCATTACTATTGGAGCACACGAGGCCCTAAAAGCAAACAATAAAACAGAGCATGGGCAAATCTGTGATCTATCAAAGTGCATATCTGCTTAGAACAATCTGCATTTTCAGTGGCAGACAGCAGTCTATAAATCTGTTCATAGTGAACACAGTACAGCTTGCTAGACTGGTGAGTGCCTGCATCTATTAGTTTACCTGAGGAGGCTGGCGGGGGTGGGGGAGGAGGCACCTGGTCCACAACACGGGGCTGAGGCTCCTGTGAAATGTTGGCAAATTCCTCCCTGCTTATCACCTGCACAGTCTTAAATTCCTGTAAACAGACAGACAACTACACACATGTAGTAGGCATATCAAAATCGGGCTTCTTAATTCTGAAAATTCTGAACGTTCTATTGACCTAAATTTCAACCATGACTTGATTACTCATAATGGTCATTTCTACTTTCTTTTTGAGAAATCCTACTGAAAATGTCACTTTCAGTACCAAAAGTCACATTTATAACCTTCTATATGCCTCAAAAAGTGATTTTTTAAAAGAATATTTGGGGAAAATACAGTAGTACAAGTCTAATCCAAATACAGAGGAGTTTTTTGAAATAGTAAGACCTGGTATATAAGCCAAAAAAATGTGTTAGCCTTTACATGAAACTATGATGGTTACCTTAGGGTTGTTTTTACATGAAGCCTAAAAAGACCTTGTTTACAGAAAAAACTGCGAAATACCCCAGTTGTAAAGCCAGAAATTAAATTCACAGCGAAAGTTGAGATAATGTCAATTTCCAGTCACAGGGACAAATACAACTGATTCCTAATTACAATATCTTGCCAGTTCTACTCACATCAGCACCATCCTCCCAGAGGTCCTGCTCATAGTAGTACAGTCCATCATTGATGACTTTAGACAGCTCAGAGCTGATCTTGGCTCGGGGCATATGGTCCCCAGTTCTGTCCCCCTGCGGGTGTTTGCGTAGAGAAGGCGGGGTTTGAGTTATAATCAGAATTTTGTTAATTTCCTCATCTGGTAGCTCATAATCCGATTCGTCGTCAGACCTGTAAGAAGTTGAATCCTGTCTTAAGTTCCAAGCTTGAGGCTCTGAGAAACATCACCGCATTATCATTATTATTATTATTATTGAGTATACACAAGAATCTAATTTTCCTACAGAATTTTGAAGTAAGTAATAAAATGAAACATTTTGTGGGAATACCAAACCTGAAGTTATCTCCCCTAGTTACCTGTCTGAATCCCAAACGATATTTTCAACACAAAATACCTTGGATCAGGCTAGTATTTCCGATTTCACAGATGCATTCTGTCCTTATCTAGGAATTGTGCTAATACACGTACCATGATCAGGGTCCAGTTGATCAAAACTGTATTAGCTAATACTGGTATTCAGACAAAATTTACATCTAAATTTTTTGCCAAACTTCTGCGAAGTCAAAGTATAATAGCAGCAGTTTTAGTTCATTTGTTTACACTGGTGCACAATGTCTTTATCACGTACACAGTTGAAGACTTGACTTAAAGTTAAATCTGGTGTTTAGTCCAAAACCAATTCTGATCAACTGTGCACAGGAGGAGAATTTTTCCACTCACCAATCTGTAAAATTGTTTTTTCTTCCCACCTCCAAGTTTTCCATCTCCTCATCAAACATAAAATCCAGCTCTTCTTGCTCTATGTGGGGATCAGTCTGAAACATGTTTAACAGTGTAGTAATACAATACACAGAATCCAGCTCTTCTTGCTCTATGTGGGGATCAGTCTGAAACATGTTAAACAGTGTTGTAATACAATACACAGACTCCAGCTCTAATGGCTCTATATGGCGATCTGTCATGAAACATGTTTAACAGTGTTGTAAACCAATACACAGAATCCAGCTCTAACAGCTCTATATGGCGATCTGTCATGAAACATGTTTAACAGTGTTGTTTTCGTGTGGTCCTGTTATCATTGATATAAATCCAATGTGTTCAGTTTACCAGAGCTCCACTTTTACACCGGTGTATCTCACCTGACTAGTGTCCTTGACAGGTGTGATAGGCTTCTTCTCTTTCCGTCGCACCTCCTTCCACTCCCCCTGTAAGTCTGGTGCACTGGAAGATAGCTGATGCGACGTGTGGAACCTTAGGCTGTCAAACTCCGCCCCATACAGGTCACCGTCTCTTTCACTTCCTTCTACCATGTACTCCTCGTTATACTCACCTGGAAACACACACAATTATTATATAACCTACAGTGTTTGTGTCAGAAATGCTGTGATTGTGCTGGTGAAAAAAAAAAAACAAAAAACAACATAAACCTGGCAAGTAGCCAACAGTTATACCAACTGTGATATACACCTCTGCTAAAAAATAGCCCCACTATAGAGTTCCGAAAATGATGTCATCATTACTTAGGTCAAATAAACATTACTTAAACAATAAACATTACGAAACTGTGGGATCATGACATGACAGAGCTAACCAAATTATAATACATTATAATAATTATAATAATTATAATAATTATAATAATAATTAAATTATAATTTGACACTTTACAGTGCTGGGTATATGAGCATGCAGTGAGATTCATTGTGCTGATGATGAGGTTTTCTTTGTTAATAAATTCAGCACATTCCATTTCAATCTGAAATTTTCTTGTCGTTCTTGCGTTATATATAATAAACAATTGTTGACTACCCATTTGGTTTATACATGGACCTGTGAAACGTTCACATCATCACTGTTTTTGATGTTGATACTGTTTAAATATCGATATTAATTCTCTCCGGTTCACAAATCCATGTATAAACCGAATGGAAGGTCAATAACTGTATATAACCCTGTACTACACTGTCAACAGGCATCATCATAACCCTTTACTGGTAAATAAATGTAGACAATACGGACCTGTAAACAGACAGCGCCATAACTCTGTACTGACCAGAACCCATTGCATTATTACTCATACTCCCCCCCCAACTACCACACCACCCTAGCCCAAACAACCCCCACCCACAACTCTAGCCACTTCTTACTGTTATCCTTGGCCAGTCCATATCCCGGAGACTGGGAGATGTCAATGGCTGCTGTGAAGGGGCGGCCGGGCACAAACTCTGGTACATCAGCATGGAGATTGGACGTGATGATTGGAGGGCCCAGAAGAGGCCATTTCTCTGGTTCTGTTTTTGCCTGAACTTTAGTGAAGTCTTCTGACATGGTCACAGTTTCGCTTGTCTTGAGAGCCTGAAATAAAACACATATTTGATGTACATGAGCTGTCATTCAATGCCTGAAACAACATGATCTGCACCATCAGTTTTAACATTTATCACTTACACTGTTTCTGATGCAATATACTTGCGGTCTTGCCACCTCAGTTATTGCATCATATGTAGATCTGTGTTTTCTAAACAATATGCCAAGTCTTCCCACTCATCAGAGCTTCCTTATTCTATTTTCTGTCTTCTTTAGTATGTTGTAATCAACACTGTCCTTTCACATACACAAAATGAGACATCTATTTACTGCATTGCACTATACTGATTCAACATGGACAAAATTTAAAAACGATTTGGTAAGGTTAGTACAAGACTATGATTAATGAAAGTTATTTTTCTTCTGTGTTCAACAAAATTATGGAGAACTTAACAGCATGATTGTTAAATGCCTCTCCTTCAAGAATGACACAAGACTTACCACTACATTAAAGTGATGGCGAACAAACCAATTTAGCAAGAAATGGACTGTATTAAGATGAAAATTTTATCAACTATATTATTAATAAACAAAAACAAAGCCTTACAATGCTTTCTGATATCTGATATATGACTGAAAGTGTTTGAGTAGCAGTTAGCCTCCTAACTCCATGAACAATTCACAGAATTAGTGTGTGTGAGTGCTTAGGGCTTAACGTCACTTCGCCATCATATGACGACGAAGGGGTCCTTAGAGAGCATGTACGTGTAATGTGCTCCATGCTGCAGAGCAGATTTCCACCGCTCTTTTATCCAGTGGTGCTCCATGGAGACGACTTACCGAAGGCAAGTAAACCACCCATCTGAGCCGGGTCAACCAGTCGCTGCACTATCCCCTTAATGTTGAACGTGAAGCGAGGAAGTTATTACTTCCCTTTTTAAAGTCTTAGGTGTGACTCAACCCAGGATTGATCCTGGATCTACCTCCCCTTAAGTGGATGCTTTACCAACTGAGTCATCGGTGCCAGTCCATGGAATTAAGAGTTTCTTCACAATTACTCACAGTTTAACATCCTATGAAGTGTTTTTGAGTGTAGTTTCTTCCTATGTGTTGAATACACCTATTCCACCACTAAGCAGGATGCCATTCTTGTAGAACATGCAAATTACCCATACCTATCTGATCAGTTTTATGTGCTACCTTCCATTTAAGGCACCACCACATTATATTCTCATGTCTAACAATCATTACCAGAAGTAAGTAAATGACGGAATTAACCAGAGCATGACTGTCAAACTTTTCACTAGTTTTAGATGGCAACTGAACTCATCAAGGGAGGACAACTCTAAATGAAGTTGATTATTTCATTAATAATTTTTCTACTATACTGGTCAGATAGGTACATCTAATTTGCATGTGCTACAGTACTGAGGAATAGTTTACCTCCACAATGGCTGAGACATCCTGTGTTAAAGCCTGAACCCTGTGGAAGCTGGCAATCAGACTGATCGGGATCCAGCCTTCCTTATCCATCCGTCGTCTGAGGAAGAAGTCCCCCTGGAGGTTCTCGTCACTGAAGTAATACTCCCTGGAATTCACACAGAACAAGATAAACATGCACATCAGGTAAACCTGGACTCTACCAGTATTGACAACGCATGATTCAGCGAACAAAAAAAGCAATGACAAATATAATGTTTCCTGAAATCTGTTAGCTATAAAAATATATGGGCAAAAGGAAACAACAATGCTTGGTCATGGCATGAGCCCAAGACACGCCTAATGCAACATACAGGGATTTGCATCAAATTTTGTCCAAAGGAAATAAAATATCACTTTTAGTGGTAAAACTGCCATTTTCCAGAGAACATCATCCTAAACTCTAGAAACAGCTAAGATCCAGAGACTCTCAGAATAGGGTAAAATGAGGAACTTAATTAGGGACAAAAAATATTAGGTAGCCCAATTTTCCACAAAGCATAGTCTCATTGTAAACAACTTACACTTGTTTCCTTACGAAATCCTGCAGAGTGGCCTGGTCAATGTAGTTAGGTGTATAATACACAGCTCCCATGGGTGGAACACCCACTTGTCCGTTATCAGCATGAAAGTCTTCACTGAAGTGGAAGCCATGGTCTGCTCCTGAAACATCATGAAATAATCGAATGTTAGCTCAGTAGACATAAATCTTGTTACATTCATCTCTTTTGAGAAGCTCAAACATTCTTTCAATAGTTAAAACTGAATTATATCGTAAGAATTTAAATTAAGTTTTAAACTGACCTCCTCTACCCCGTCCCCCTCGGCCTCTCCCCCTTCCTCGGCCTCGCCCACGGCCTCTGAATGGTGTCCGTCGACCTTCGCGGGGGCTCACTGGATTCATGTGATCTCGCCAGTTGGCAGAATCTGGGCCTGGGAGAAAACAATAGTAACCATAAATCAACACAACAAATTCACAATGTTACTACCACATGATCATGCAAGAAAAAAAAAAAAAATTAAAAATGTAATTTCAAAACATCCTTTACACAACAGCAAATTATCACATCGGATATAGTGTATACACTAAGTCTTCACTGGAAAATCTTACACTTTAAACGTTACTTTAATTATTCTATCCTCTATCACTTTAAGGCTATTCCTTATAAAACAGAAAGGTTTGTAGGTTGAGTTTATGAAACTACTGCAGGCAGTAATGACTTTCAAAGATCCTGCTTCCAGACACAGCCAATCTGGTGAGAGAATAACTCACAATATATGGTGAGCAAAGACTAGACATTACCCTTAGCCATTTCAGCACTGTCTGGAGTTTTCTCCCCTTTACCAAACCGCTCAGAGCGTTCATGTCGATTTCGAGCGTCTTTATTAGGATGTGGCGACAATCGCCCAGCACTGCGGCTTCTTCTTCCTCTCCTTGAAGTCTTGGGAGGATTGATTTCTAATGGAACCCATTTCTGTTTATTGCCTTGAGAGGTGGACAAGAAAACAAAGTCTGGTCAGAGTTTCACAAGAAACATAAAGCTGGAAATAAACCCGGTAAACCTCCTTGTATATAATTACATGACCTTGTTTCATTCTATGGACTTACAAAAGCCCTCATCTGGGATCTTCTGAATATTTCAACACCAGAAAATACCCAGAGGCAACAAAATACTGTCATTTTTTTTCCATCCAACTATAAAGCTCATGAGTTCCTTTATGTTTAATAACAGTACTTGGGCAGCATGCAGCTGACCATATCCCTTCAACTGAACACTCATGCCTTCCAAATTTGCTGATGAGCTGTAAATACTATTGCTGCTTCGGGGAAGATCAAATTCACCTTTTTTCTTTGGTGCCTTGGGTCCCTCCTCACTACTTCCAGTGTCTTTGTTTTCCTTGGAGGAGTCATCTCCCCCTGAATCACTGTGAGCCTGTGAGGGGGCGCTGGTGTCAGGTTGCTGTTTGGGAGACCCCGTTGATGTCGCTGGCACAGATGTTTGTGGAGCAGCCGAACTCGTTGGGGGTCGCACGCCCTTTTTAATGACCTGGGGCTAGAAACAGAAAGGCATACTAACAAAATTTAGCAGTGTTGCTTAACTCAAATGCTTACATGCATTCAAGTTCACCAATACTCTTCGACATTACATTTTTGAACAGAAACAAAAAATGTTCACCACTAAGCCTCCCCTGCAAGTAGATGTCCAGAGAACAGAATTGTAGTCTTACTTGTGCTGTCAGGTCCGCACTGCAATTAGGGGGCATTTGCCCTAAAAATGCCACTCCCAATGAAGTGCGTTTCTAGAGGCAATGAAAACTGCCTTCTTCTACATATGACTACAGGAAGGAAAATGACAAGCAAGAATGTGTCCCTATAAACAAACGTTTACAGTATTTTACCTCTGCGAGTTCCCCTAGTGCTGGCCAATTAGCCTCATCGTTCAACACCTGGGTCTGTGAAACAGAAGAAAAAGCAGGTAAAAACGTACTTAACCACGGTAAATCTTCAACCTGTTTGACCTCTTAAACACCTTTTCCAGTGCATACAATCAATATGAAAATGACACCAAAAATGATTTGTTTGTCACTGAAAATGCAATCTTCATAAAACTATGCAGATAATTTCTCTGCACCAAATCAATCTTTAAATATGCTTCTAAATATTGCTCACTGTGGTTAAAAGAATTAGGGTGTGTGCATTTCCTACAATCAATAAAGAAACGCAATGCATATCTTGAGCTATGAAACCAGGAAAATACAGCAAGCCTTAGCTCTGCCTCCTTGTAATCAGGTGTGCGATATCAATATATACTGTACACAGATCTACGACAAGCAGCATATATATTTTTTTAATTTATTTATTTGATTTATTTGTTTAATGCCACACCAGTACCTCTATGAAGGTTTAAGTTTCATGGGTGGAGAAAACAGGGGTGTTAAGGGACAATCACCAGCTTTTGGCAAGTCACTGACAAAACCTCCTCGTACTCGACATACCCATAACCTCTAGTTCTACTGTACTCAAAAGTCACAGTGGGGACAGATCCTTAAACACAAGTTCAAATTTGCAACTGAATAGCAGTGATATCTAGTAAGAAAACAAAATCCTCTTGTGCTCATTAAGTGAGTGGACCAGGATGGATGTCCAAACTTTGACCACCTACCACCGACCGACCGACCGACAGAGAGAACATCATTCACAAGGGTATGATGTTGTCTCCCTCACCTGCTGAGCTGGCGGCCTGGTCTGCTGAGCTGGAGGTCTGGTTTGTTGAGCAGAAACAGCCTGGGTTGACTTGATCACTGGTGGAGTTACCTCCCCTTTGTTAGCATCTGTGTTAGCTTTGAGTTCCTTGTTCTCCAGTGGCACGGTCCTCTCTAATAAAACAAAGCGCAAACTTCCGTTATACATGTTACAAAAGCATGGCAGAAAGGATAGAAAACAGCTTGCCTGAAATGCACATGGTGTACAGGCATGGCACAAAGGATAGCAAACAGCTTGCCTGAAATGCACCTGGTGTGCAGGCATGGCAGAAAGGATAGCAAACAGCTTGCCTGAAGTGTGCAGAACCGCCAGCAAACATGCAAATTCTAAACCAAGCCCAGTTGTATTCTCCATTAAACACACCATCCTTGGATGGACAAAGAATGTATCTTTTTTCATCTATGTATTTTGGCTTTATATTTATTAGATTATGGGTGGAGGAAACCAAAGTGTCTCGGGTCAACTGATGTTACATGTACTTTGAGTAACTGATTGGCTGGTTCGTTTTTGATGCTGTTCTCAAGAATTTATAAATGACCACTGTCAGTGTTGGATGGAGAACATCAGACATACATGGAGTAAATCATCCACCTTTACCAGTTACCCCATAAATGTCTTACCAAAAAGACAACCCAATGCTGCGAGAGCTGGATTTGAACATAGAACCTCACTGGTCATGGGCCTGTGAGTCACAGTAAGTCATCTGAGCCAAGGTATTATTACTTTGATAATGTATGCACATGTAGTCAATTATATTGAGGTCACAAACAAAATGTTAAGGCAAATGACCAATGGATCTGATATGTTTACTCACTGTCATGGCACACACACGTACCATTATTAGATACTTCACAGTGTAAAATTATGTCAAGCATGGTAAATATTTTGATGCTCATATTAGCTACAGTAGTGAATATTTTGTGAATGCGAGTATTTGGATGATGATGATAAATGGGTGGTGTGTTATGCAATTCGCTCATGGCACATGGCTTTGGCATACTTAACATCACAATGTTATTTTTCATGGATACACATGTACATGTATTGGGTATTGTTTGTTGTAAAACAGCTTTAACCTTTGGCCACCATTAGCCAATGTTTTTCATGGCCCTATATTTCAGGCAAACTCATTAAAATATCTGCTACACTGGTGTTTTAAAACAAAATTCTCTTCAAACTCACATACATTTTCAGTATAAAAATTATTGCATTAGCATCTTTATTTAATTCTGATACCATTAACCATCCATGCATTTACAAACAACCATATACAAATATGGCTTCGACTAGACACTATATTTAGAAGAAAATCAAAACTAGAGCAGTTCAATCATGTTTTGGTCTATGTAACTGAAGAACCAGTGGATTTGTATCAGAGCAATGGTCCTAGCAGCCAGTCACACTTTGTGGGTAATTTTGACACCTAAACGTATAATATAATGGGCAGAAAAAGTTACATAACTTAATAACTCCTGCCATTAAAAAAATCCTGCAATTTATAATTAACAAGATATAACCACATCTACTGCAGGTTTCTGCAGTCTGTTCAGATGCGCATGACAACAGAGCAATATAAATTACATACTGATATTGATTGTATCTGATAGTGAATGCCAGATGTAATCAGCATGGATATGCACATAACTTAATGTAAACGTTTTTACAAGCTACAGTATACGTGTACATTTCTTTATTACATATGGCATTCAACCATACATGGATATATATGCTAACATGTAGTGCGATTGAAGAGAACTAATTATTACTCTGTATTTTACCCCTAATTTTTATTCTATATATAGCATTTACACTACAGTAGTCATGCAAGAGGCACGGACACACATATTTTTATACATCTATATGCCACACATCTGCAACTTTTTCTCCACGTTAACACCTGGAATTTTTCCACTTTTAGTTTGTTTCAATGAGGCTGCACACATGTAATGCTTTCAACTTAATATCACACCTACCAAAGTGGTGCATCCAAACAAATGATTTTATTGGGCTTTGATATAAGTTTTTTCATTTTAAAGTTTGATTTAATTTCTGTAAATCCTTATCTCTTTCATCATCAAGAATAAAGAACAATGAATTCCCTGTGAGTCCACCTACCCTCCCTTTTTATTCATTAGTGATGATACACCAAGACTGGCTATTCTGAAAATGGTAAGTAAATCTCCAAGTTTGACTTCTTTTTATTCTACATCCTAGACAGCACACTAACAATGAAGTGGTATAAAAATAGGACTCAGTGCACTAAATACCCCTTGGTTTTATTTATTTATTTATTTGATTGGTGTTTTACGCCGTACTCAAGAATATTTCACCTATACGACGACAGCCAGCATTATGGTGGGTGGAAACCGGGCACAGCCCGGGGGAAACCCACGACCATCCGCAGGTTGCTGGGAGACCTTCCCACTTACGGCCGGAGAAGAAGCCAGCATGAGCTGGACTTGAACTCACAGCGACTGCATTGGTGAGAGGCTCCCGGGTCATTACACTGCGCTAGCGCGGTAACCAACTGAGCCACGGAGGCACCAATACCCCTTGGTAACAAGCATAGTTCTAAGAGGGCATGTTTTCAACGAAATGGCGCCAAAGGTCCAGAGACCTTGGAAAAACAGGTTACTGCTAGGTCATACACCAATTTAAAATTTTGTTTTACGGGCAGAATGAATCATTTTTCAATGTCAAAGGAGAGTATAAAAATAAAACAAATTAGAAAAAAATTCAAAAATTATCTAATTTGTGGGAAATCTGGACTGTTCCAGCAACTGTTCCTGTAAAAAATTGTTTCTGTAAAAAGGAAAATCATCTACTGGGCAAAACAAAAAGGTAGATTTCCAAATCTATATTCCATTCTTAGATTTATTAGCGTCGGCTTACTCGTAAAACACAACCTAAAACCAGTGATGCAATGAAACTGTCAATGAAAAGCTGTTTGTTTCTTTTACAGGACTACATGTGTAAGTATATATGTGAACATGTGGTTCAAGTTCGAAGAAACGTACATGAAGAGTTCATGGAACATCCCGTTTATAAACTTCAATGATTCCAATGATCTTGAAAATATTGCCAAAGGTCACAGAATCAGACTTGTGGACAGATAAACACCAACAGCGGTAACAACTTGACGTTGACGGAGGCAAAAAGGCTTGGCAAAAGTCAGAGCATTTAACTGCATGCGTATGTACAGGAAATCTCTTGTGGACGGGTAAATGATTCCACGCACATTTTTTTAAAAAATAGTTTAACGTATTGATATATGTATTGACATATGCAAATTAATGCCAGTAAGTGGAAAACAGGCAGGCACTCCATGTTGACACGTTGAGAAGTTATGCTGGTCATACGACAGGGAAACCTGCGACCTGGGGTACTACTGTTCGCCAATCACATCCTGAGAAATCTTGAAATGCATCAAATAACACTTGGAATACATGTAGTATTTGCCAGCAAAAGTGGCATAAATCATCTGAAAGCATTTCTTGCTATGAACTTGGACGATATTGTTGCTAGGTAATGTAACAGCTGGTAGCAGTAGTATCTGGTGTGAGAACTTACCTGCAGCCATGCTTTAATACACAGACCCTGTGAACTACCTGGCCTATACATCTGGCTTGGGAGTGCTACCTGTACTGCCACCTACATATACCCAGATAAACATGTGTGTTTTACTGACACTTTCTCTCGTTCAATTTTATTACAGATACCATATGCATATACAGTGTTAAAATATATGTACATGTGAGTCGGAAATGTACAAGCATGTCAGGTATTGTTAATATTGATCGAAGCTGGCAGGTATAAACCTTGTTCAAAAAATTTAATTCAAACAATAGTGTACTGGATTTCAGTTATCTATGTGTAGCACAAGTCAATATGTTTGCATCCGACAACCATCATGGTTACCTTTTCGACGTCAGATTGTTCCGGAATTCTGTTAGCATCACTTACACTACCTGTATATCAGTTTGGACTAGTTTCATTCCAACCAGATTTGAATGTTTTATTTATTTCATTTATATCATATTTCTCTCCATAGAGACAAAATGTATTTTGATCTGTTAATATTTTGTGTTCATACTTCTATGAAGCTAAAAAATACTTATACCCTGCCCTGACAGAGACTACATTCACCGAAACTAGACAAGGTCAAACCTACATGTATGCAATACAAGCATTTCCTGGCTACCACAGACAGATTTTCCGCACACCGATGCTTTTCCATCATCCAATCTTCACTCACACTGTACAATAAAGTGAAAAAAATTAACACAACTGAACCGTCTACCATAATTTGAAAAACTCATCTAATACCCGGAACTGGAAAACAAAAACTATAGTTCGATCTAATACAATTTCCCTTTATGTGATTTTTTAAAAATCTACAACAGGGCTCCATGTAAGAAGAGAGAGATGTAAATTTCAAAAAATATTTCAACTCTTTAACCTGCAAAAATTTAACTCGTACAGGATAGAGGTCAGTGTGTTACTTCGTAAAAATTAGTAACTGCCATGAATTTAAAACGAACCAGCACATCTAAAATTTAATGTTTGGTATGACCTCTCATTCACTTCTGCAAAACAGTCTCAAATTTCATCGGCACGGGATGTCACATGTCTAAAATTCGGACAGATGAAGACAGCGTAGACTACATCATAAAACATCACTGCTTTTTCCTCCACAAATCACAAGAATATCATCAGTGTTATGCTGTCGTGTTTTATTCAACCTGCTGATAATCACATCCCTGCACATGTTTTCGAAAACACAAACACATCACACATGCATATGGCCAGGTCAACCTTCCCCTGCCTGCTCTCCTGGCTCCTTGCACCACATCAAAACTGCAGTGTCTTCAACGCACAACAATTATGCCTGACCCCGCTTCATGCAGCTCATTTGACTTTCCACATGTGTATCTTACAGTTTTCAGTACAACACTGAAGTGAAGTCATTCAAACTCCAGCATGCCACCAACAAGACTTTCAGCTGATAACTGACATGCCATCATGTAAGAAAATTGTTCCATTGCATTTGTTTGTGTCTTCTTTCTACATACTAAACATGCCCTTTTCACAGATGAAGACGTTTGTGAAACAAGTTACCAAGCAAATAATTTGCATTTCTCCTTAACTTTAATTATAAAGATTGACTAACTTTTTCTATGTTCACTTGGGATGTGAAAAAAAAAAAACTGCTACGCAGACTTTCGTATGAACCACTTCGCAGATTCAAAAAGCTTGCAGTAACAGCAGTTTCCTCGTTCATAGCCAAATGAAGAGAAAACAGTTATAGCCAATCCTGAAATAACTGCTCTCTTCAACAGAATACCGACCATAACCCAATCTAAACAATCTCTTCAAAATTTCAAAAAACTTTAAATGTTTAAACATATAGAATATGTTTGAATTTTCAATGAAGTCCTGAAATGTACAAAGTTTCCACTGTTTCACCCTGTCTGGATGGTAGATGTAGACTTTCTACCAAAACTGTGGCTATTAATTTCAAGAAGGTAATCTGATATGTAGAACAACAGTATACATGCGCATGTATGCAGCCATAATAATTATTTCACAAAATCAGCACAATACAAAGCAATGCACAAGCCAACTGTGGCATAACTGTCTGCTAGAACAAATGTATGTATTGGACAGTAACTGACAGCCAGACAGACAGACATGCCATTGATTGTCCATCAAGAGATTACATGTACATGCATGTACTATGCTCACCACTATGTCTCAGATAACCTCCTCATTACCTCACATAACCCAGTGCATCACATGACCTAGATACCAGCATTGCACTGTCACTGTCTACCAGATATCCACTGATTTATCAAACATCAGCAGGACTATGAGGTTAAAGGGATTAAACTCAGAGAGGGGATGGACTCTTAAACCCCACTGGTCCGCTCTGCCATGGTTGCTCTGCATGACCACACAAAGGCTAATTCAGAGAATTTATATCCCTATGCCTCATAAACAATACAATGCAATTTCTGGGGTCTAAATAGCAGTATCTGAATTCATCAATCTTTTCACAACTTTCAGTAGGATTCATTCACTATCTTATTGTGATTCTGGCGATAAAACTACAGTGGTTAGGTTGGTCAATTTCAGTGCTTCATGAAAAAGTCTAATTTTATCAGTCTACACACAATAATGCCATCTGAATATGCTTAATTAAACACCTTGCACATATACGAGAATTACTGTATTGCTCATGTGTGTATGTTTATATGAAACATTAGTTCCTTTATGGCAGGATTTCCTCACACTGTACCTGTATGTCAAATGAAATCTGAAATTATGATAATAAGCAGACAAACAATGCACTAAACTGGAGCAGAGAACTTTAACATTTTCCAAGTAGAACTGGATAATTTTACATTCCCTAAAAGTAATTTTATTAATTGAATTCATTATCCGATGAACTACTTCTTAAATAGTTATACACAATTTAAACCATAGATAGTTTTGAATGAATACAACAGACTACTTACCATATACATGTATGTTAGTTACTAGAACATGTGTAAAGTATCGCATAAATAAATGAAAATAGCAACAACTTTATTACACCCCAATCAATACTGCATACAGCTAAGTGCAATCCTTGGGAAACACTGACATTTCACAATTTGCTATTTAAAGTGTACCACAACCCTAATGTGCTTAAAAAAGATTTGCTTGTCTTCCTTTTCAAAAAAGTTTTACAGCGACAGCCTACAGACAATGTTGCTATGAAAAGTACTTAAATATTCACATACTGTAAAAAGGTCCACTAATTTTGCAAATGCATGTCCTTGTGACTGGGAAATACTTTAGTTCTGCACAACTTTATCAACGTAAAAAGTTTTATCATACATGTAAGTACACTCAACTTTTCACGTAGATTTTTCATTTATGGCTTTCATATTTTATTTTACTTTTTATTATATTTTTGTGTTAATATTCTTTTTGAACCAACATTTCCTTGTAGCAGACTGGCTTCATGAGTTTACAGTGTAACATGTATACAGTGTATGTATTTATTTATTGTTGTTAATGCTTTAATATGTACATCAGGTATATACAGCTGAGCACCACCTCATTACAATGCCATACCCAGAAGTTGAGAAACAAATATAAAATTAACTCCCATCCTGCACCACAGCATCAGGAGACTAGGACTTCAACATGAGAACAGAAATGATGAAGTAGGAATGTCAACTTTGATGACACATCTAAACATCACCTACACATACATGTAATTTCAATTGCTCATAAGGAGGACTCTTTCACCACCTGGCCAACTCTGTCAGATTGTTACAAAAATTGATTTCTATCAATTACATACGCTTCAAAATTAGATAATTTCAGCTAACTTTAGTCCAAAATAGTATAATCAAATCCTCAAAGGATGACCCGGCGCCTCACATGACACTTAATGAATATATGCATGTACATCAACCACACAATGTACATTAATCAAATATCAAACATTAACATCTGGCATTAAGAGTTTAGTGCATGTTTGTACTTACTGATGGTGATCTCTGAATTTGCCGAATTTCTCTGCTTTCTTAAGTGAGAGATGCAAAGTATGTGTATAACGAGAGTATTATGGAAAGCAACTCAACAGGATACTCTGGTGATCCATCTATTTATTTCATTGGTGTTTAACACCATAGTCAAGAATGTTTCACTTAGATGCAGTAAGTCAGTTTTATAACTGGAGGGAAGAGTGAAGGTCGAATCCACGTAGTTCCTATCCCAGGCCAGGATTGAATCCACCCTGCGTCTCCATGTATTCTAGCTTCTGAAAAACAAGTGTGCCTTAACTATTTAGCCGTACAAATTTGACAAACACTCTAAATCAACTCAGGGATCGAATTAGAAGTGCACCCATGTTTACAAACTGGCTGCAGAGGTAAATTTTTGTTATTGGCACTGGCTAAAAGGTGGTTTCATAGTTTTAACCATAGCAACTATAGTACAAAAATCCTTTTTTTGAACATCTTAGTTAACTCCCACAAGTCTGTAGATTCCTGCACTAGTTTCTATTTGCTCATGTTTATATCCAGAACTGGCTGGAAAACTATTTTCAGGTCAACAATACATAACAGTCCTTGACATTCAAACCGTCTGCAACTTTTATATGCACAGTAAGTCATGACGTGGCTCAGAATGTCTAGCTCCTACAGTATAAATATTTCACGTCATTTAATCCAAAGTGGAAAATTACTGGTTGCGCTCATTTAGACGTAATTACTGTACTTGTATGTACATATCAGATTAGCTTTAGCATTATCGCATTGGCATTTCTACCACTCGCAAATTAATTCATGTAACTACATGTATGTAATGCTTTGACATGTAATGTAATGTACAGTATGCACACAAATAATTAACATGTATGTTCATAAAAATATACATGCACTTGTACTTACGTGTGTTCTTTATATTGGCAAGATTCTGCAATAGCACTCAATTAACGCAGTCTTTACTGTTTTCAGCTAAAATGACAGATTTCTATTCACAAACCTTTGAGATTGGGAAGAGAACAGAAGAATTTTCATCTTTATGTTCAAGAACCTATCCACACTGATGTAGGTAACTAGACATCACATGCATTCACTAACCACATTCTAACAGACTGAAATAATCCGACAGCAGTACCCTAATTCTTCTAATTTTTGGAACAGATATTAGCAGGGTTGAAAGTAGAATATTACATTTCTTTACTACCAGCCTTTTGGAAAAGTAAAGATATGAGTATGTTGGTCATTAGATGGTCTAACCATATGAGAAAAAAAGAAACAATATTCCTGCTACAAAAAGTTTTCAATTACATATATATTGCCCAAAATGAGCAGTCCAGGTGTCCCAAAAATTAGAACAAATAGGGTACAGAATTTTTACATATAGCTAAAAGGACTTTGTCATGCAGAAGTTTTCTCTGCCCATGTACATCTCACTGCTTTATTTCCGCACCATTCATTACCTGTATGTTAGATTGGATTGATCATTATTGAATAAGGTCACACATATTTCTTTTTAGTACATGTATTATAAAAACATGGTTTTAGTACATTAACACTGCACATGAATGATAGTAATATAGCACTGCTTTTAAAGTCAGATACAGTGTATTACTAGTGCTGAAAGCTGAAAAATTACATTTCTCACCATCCTAAATTCGAAATGACATAAATACAGACAGTGGTTTTCTAGCCCACGGCCATTATGTAAATGTATATAACACCAGTTCTGTCATGTCTGTACTACATAAAACCCTCCTTCAACAGACAAATATGATTTACATGTACTCGAGGCCATGGATTCAGTCGAGTACAACGGGCAGAAGCTGAAGGCCACAAGCTGATGAAAGTCAAAACAGTATTGCATACAGAAATCGCCAACTTGGCAAATATTCTTATAGACATACATGAAATTGCATATATGGGAAGGTCTATCAGCATCCTGCGGATGGTTGTGGACTCTGCCCGGTTTTCTCCCACCATAATACTCGCCGCTGTCGTCTACGTGAAATAATTCTGAAGTTCAGTGTAAAACACCAATCTAATAAATAAATACATGTACACCTAAGCATCCCTTTCATAAACTGAAAATTATGACATATGTTAATAAGCTTTCCTTTCAACATAAAAGCTTTCTTTCACTGTAATTTCAAAGGCCAACAAAGCTGCAGCAGCAGGTCTGTGTGCCTTGCTTTAGTGGAGCATAAAAATTACATCCTGTTTTAAGCAATAGGATAAGAAAGATTATCTCCAATTTGATTTCTGTTTATAGCTTAAATGATAAGGATAATATCTGTCACCCTAAGTAAGGACAAATTACATTACAGAGTTTTACAAATACAGGCATCAAACTATGCCTCTCTCTCTCTCTGTGTAAAACTAAGCCCCTTGCTTTTCAAGCTTTCAATTTCATTATTTAAAATTACATGTATTTTTCAACAACTAAAAAGGTTCCAAATTGTTTGTAGGTTCAGATTATAATTTTGTTATGTTAAAACTTAGCTTACTTAGTTTTGTGCTTTCACGTTTTCATTTATACTTAGATCTATATTATTATTACTATGGAAGATCTTTCATTCCTTCTACCTCTGTAACAATCTTTCAACATCAACAACACACAACATTAAGCCTCTTGAAACACTGAACAAGATACAGAAAAATCACAACGGCAAACATAACGGCACATTTCCAAATCTTTTCGTTCACATATGAAATGAACATACACATTCCAAACATTAATATTTTTTACTGTTATTTTACATTTAATCTGTTTGCTTCCTAATATTTCTGCACATACATGGTTCTATTCTTCTCTTGAGCAGCAATTCTCCACACATGTGTATCTTATACTCTCTATCCTTACATCAGCATCAGAGTGGACGGGGTGTAAACTGTAATATCCTGTGAATGAGATAGCCTCAGGGAAGACCAGCTCTTCTTGAAGTTATATATAAGTTTTAATATAGTGCTGTTTTCGTCATGTGGTATAGGATACTGCATAAATTTTTACTGAAAAACTGTTTCATATACATGCAAGCACTTCTTTTTGTGCTTTTTGTCCATGGGTAACTATTTCCTGAGCAAGTCCATTTAGAACAAAATCTGCAACATCTTCTCTTCGTTCTAAATGACTTCTGACTAAAACTGCACCATGCTGTTAGGTTGATTACGATATCTGCTCTAATTTCTATTCACCAAATTCAGACAAATCATTACCATCAACATCTAATCCCAACATCAAATGACTTCATCAGACTGTTGCTCATTTTAGAATTCCTCGCATAGCTCTGAAAAATTTCCCTTCATGTCAAATCCCATCTAATGTATTTAAACACAATTCAAACATTTTACACCTTGTAAAATGAACTGAAGGAATACAACATTAACACCAACAGATCAAAGAGTTGGCGAAGAAATCTTGGCTCTTGGCTGTGACCATTTTGCTACAATGACCCACTGTCACATAAACCTGGATTGCCAGACAGGTGACATCAGCCTACAACAAATCTATTCCAGATAGATTACATCTGGGTACATGTATTTCACTCATCTTCCGCAATGACTAACAGAATAGGTGATAGATAACATGGCAAAGTACAAGAAAATGGTAATTCATAATTTCGAGTATCCAGGATTTTCAGGAGGAGGTGATAAATAACATAGGGCTAAATGCTGATTATTGCAGATTTCTGAAGTTCTATGTAATACAGCGAACTGAAACTATCATATCTGAAGGTGATACCCATTCCAACTGCTTTTCAAAAGAGACTCTCGCCTAAAGGCAGTATTTTCCATTTTTTTTTCTGGTAAAATGTTTTTCAAAGCCAGGGTCAAATTCACTTTGTTTACACCTCCAGTACAGTCCTATCATAAGTCTTCTATTTCTGGGTCAGGTATTAGTAGTGCAGAAACCATAACATTTAACTATTATGATTCTTTCCTGGCTTTTTAGAAAATTTAAGATATGATTATGGGCTTCATCAGATGATGTAACCATGTGAAAAAAAAAGTAACTATTCCTGCAACAGCTACCTGTATATCATTAGCTAAAAAGAGCAGACCAGGCATCCCAAAAATTAGAAGAAATAGGGTTCAGAGAATGATTGACCCAGAGCAGCTGCAATGTAATTTGTATGACATCCCTGCAAATATAAGTACAAAAAATGAATATCTGGAGCTTGTGCAACAACAAAACATTCTGCTGATCATACATAAAATGTGAAGCTCAATAAAGCTCAGGTTTGTATTGTACTGACATTGCAATGTTTTGTGTTAACTTTTAGATCATTAAGACAATGTGTTCACCATCCCATCTACGTCATACTTTTAGACACCAGTACAACGACATGTGCCCAGAGGTGTAAGAAGGCAAGAAGGCCTGGCCCAGGGATCCCAAAGCGATCTTAGACCTGAGCCAAAATTTCAAATCACTTTAAATGTAAAAAAGTCAATGTATTGCTCAACAACGTAAATTCTGGTTAAGTTATTGTAAAACAATTTTCAGCTAAAACAACAGAAAGGAACATCCCTAGATTAAGGACTAGTCTAAGATTGCTTCATGATCCAGTGGCCAGAATGATAGTTCGGGATACTGCATATTTCAGGATAACTTGAAATGCGCTCATGTTGAATCTCTTTGATTTGATCCATGCTTGTGCGATAGTTTCTGAGTTACAGTCACTTATATGCAGCTGACCTCTCTCAAATCTGGTCTTTATATCGTCCTGTCTAGGTGTTATTCCAATCTTTAGACCAGCCCCAGAAATCTGGAACGCTGGCTTGACAATATGGGAAATTAAAAATCCTCTCGCAAAATGTAAAATATTACCTTTTGGCTTTTCAGCCGTTTGTGAAGGTGCAGATGCCTTTCCTCTTGTCCATGGGTTAGTTTTAGGAAGCGGTGCCTCGACGAAAGTCTTGTTATCGAAAATTTTAAGATCGACCTTTGGTACAGCTTTCTCCTCAGCTTTGCCAGCAGGAGTTATCCCCTCTTTGGTGGAAGTGTCCACATGTGATGTTGAGTTGCGAGCGTCGTTCACACTATTAGTCCTATTTTCACTGGTGGAACAATGGTTTACAGTCCCGTCTGCGTTTTTTGTTTGTTGGTTTATGCCGTTGTGAGTGTCGGTCACGGAGTTGGAAGCTGGTCTTGCCAACGGCCCAGGAGGCGCTGTTGTCGCAGCCGCCATGACCAACTCTGATGTTGACGTTGTCCGCAATGCCAGATGGGCGAATAGAAGGCACACAAACAACAAAACAGACACCACCTAATTACGAAATAATCAGAGATTTTGTGGATACAGACTGTTCCCTTAGTTTCAATGACAGAAAACACTACAACAAAAAAATACTAAAGTTCTTAAAAGAAGCAAACGAAAGTCCGATGAAAAGGACACTGTGCAGTGAACAGCTGTACCAAAATGTCCTCCGGAAATATGGTGATAGCAAAAAAGTCATCCAAACGAAATCATCTTGTCATCAATATTCTCTAGCCTTTAAAATCAAATACTATTCCTGATATACCGGAGTTGGTCTGGTCGGTTCAGTAGGTGTGTTTCCGTCACTCACTCAGCCTAGGTCATCAGCACACAGCCACGTCGGTTACCACTTCAGATTTATCTTTATTCCTCGCTTCTGAAGGCAGACAGTGTAACAATATCACTAGTTTAAAGCTGCTCCCCTTTACTCAGAAACTGTCACGAAACTTACCGCTCTCATAAAATTGTCAAACTTAGTGCAAATGGACAAACATGGCATGAGAACAGCAGCTTCTCAAAGAGCACATGTCGCCATTTGCACAAGGGAAGGTGACGGCGCATGCGTGCTCATGACGACAATAACACGTGCCCGAAATAGGTTACATGGGGCGAGTTAACTTGTCGATGTGACAGTCGAGCCATCCTACATTGAGCCATACGTACAATATGAACAAGCGGACCAAACATGGGTTAAAGGCCGCTGAACATTTGATGTTTGTATATCGGGAGTGTGTGGCTGAGGGGGGCTTCTGATCAAACGGAAATATACCAGCTGAACGTTAGAATCTGACTAGACGACAGCGTGTACAACATGTACATACATATATTTTATTACACCTCTATTGTTTGGCTAGTGCATATAGTACATATTGTTCAAACATTCATATAGTACACATTAGGCCACAATCGGCAGTATTATTGGCATCAAGGAAGAAGAATGTTTTTTGGTTATTTTAATTCGCTAAGGTGTGCATAATAATTAACAATATGTATAGATGGTTTGCAATGGCAGCCATCTTTGAGGGGAGTTTGTGTATTTTGCCCATTGTATGCCCAAGGGCCTCTGTCCAGCTTATGATATAACAATAGACAAACTTACCGTAAATATGGCAGCCGTTGCAAAGCGTCTATATACTTTATTTATATATTTGTTGTTTAAAGGATTTAGCTACAGGCCCTAATGATGAAGATTATAACCTGTTTAAACAGTATGTTACCCGGTACGGGGAGGGCTGCTGAGAAACGTAATAATGGCTTTAAATCCTCCAAAAACAATAGATTTTGATGCCCGCCAATGCCCTAGCCGATCTTCACCCGGTACAGCTCAGAGGGTGACGTCATAGATGGCCAACCCAAGCCTTACTGGCTTAAATAACCTACGGATTCGTATCAGCAAGATGTCATTTTCGAGATTGATTCTGCATGGCTACTAAGAAGCAGATATATTACCATATCAATTTGAAACCCATAGTGGACGATGTTGAAGTTCCGATTTATGACACTGACATCTCTGTCTTCAGATTCAGAGTTTTCTGAGTTTGAATTTGATCTTTGCATGTCTAGGCATTTCCAACCGCACTGACAATATACGGACTAGTAAACTATAGCTTTACCCTGTGTTACTCTGTACATTTCAAGTGTTTATTTTAAGATTTTATATTTATTTACTATTCTTTCCCTCTGTCCGCTTCACAATAAATATTCTGTCCCTCAATGGATTCAAAATTCATACCCGGGTGCGATGACAATTACCGGTGCATGTTATTGTCGGCATTCCGATCTGGTGGATGTGGACCTTGGCGTTACAGTGTACAGAGATTTCCTATCTATCAGTTTCTCCAAGTATTGCTTATTATTACTATATCATTTGTTTCAAATTCTATCGTTTCGAAAGAAACACATTAGTATGAACATATTTTTGGTGCTGGAATTAAAATGTGCTTTATCCTTAGGAACCAAAGCGTATGCGGCTTAAACAGATACATATATTTGTAAAATTGTATTCTGTTGAAAATAACAACGGTATGTATATCCAGATGTTAATTTATTCTCTGTTGGATTTTTTTTTCTTCATCCTGGGCAAGCTGAAGTAAAGGGAGATAACTTGAAAAACTCAGGAAAAATGGAGTTTTCCTGAAATAAAGACATCAAAAATGAATCACAATGTCTCATTGCAAACAAATGCAGATAACATGGAACCAGTAACCCAAATATCCAACACATATATTGTTAGGCGATCTGACTTAGACCGAAGACGATTCGACCCATGGTATTAAACGATTTGACTTGGACGAGTTAGCTGTTAGAAGGTGGGGTACGGACATTTTCTCTCCCGGACACATCCCCCCACCCCCGGACATTTTATCCCCAGACATTTTCGAACATGGACATTACTCCGGACATTTTCCCCTCCCTATATATCTACATGTATATATGATCAGTGGGAAATATAAATATGATCTTCTAAGTGAGGTGTCTTGTAATGAATAGCCCAGGGTGTCAAAATAAGCAATTATTTTACATATTAACAAAATTCAGGTATTTATCTTCATATGGTGCTATATTGAACTGTGTGCTATAATGTATTTCACTGAGAAACTGAGAAACAATACTTGTTCTCAGCCTGTTGTTCCAAATAATAAAACATCTATTTATCATGAATAAGCTTTCCGTTTATTTTGTCTACTGTCCTTGACCCATATCAGGCCTACGTTGTATCAACAGATTGTCTTTACAAAGTGTGGATTTAATTGAATTGAACGCCACACATGGAAAAAAACTTCTGCAGGTTTTTGCCAAAACTTTCCAATTTGTAAATGTTTTAATGATTAAGATCGACTCTTGACTATGGATAATGGAGGACGGACCACAGAAGGTTCTATTCACACACAGTGAGAGGAAAATGTCCTGGAGGGGAAAATGTCCTGGAGGAGAAAATGTCCAGAGGGGATAATGTTGCGGGGGGGGGGGGTATGTCCGGGGGGGTATGTCCGGGGGGTGGGGGAAAATATCCTGGAGGAGAAAATGTCCAGAGGGGATAATGTTGGGGGGGGGTATGTCCGGGGGGGTATGTCCGGGGGGTGGGGGAAATGTCCTACATTCGTTAGACGATATGACTGGATACCGAGCAGGTACGGCTGTTTTCAGTGGGTACAAAATGGACTGAAAAATTAACTCCAGGTTCCTTCGATTATCTGTTTTTACAAACGTATGCAGAACAGCAAACCATTTCTTGAAGAAATTCGATATGCTTGATGTCACCCTTGTAGCTTTTTTAACAAGGAACTAAATGGCGAAGCTCTGACAGCTCGTGAAGGTTAGACTTGTATGATGTAATTCGGCGGAGACTACCGACTGTTGACGGAAAAATGCATAAAACCAGCCCCATTTTCTAGTGATTTTAAGTGCCATATTACTAAGATTAATGTACCTTTTTTTTCAAAATTGTTTTAGACTCAGTCTAACAATATATACAAGGGTAGCTAATTATGAATAAATAATGAATCTGGAGACTAATCCTTTAATGTCGCACTCAAAAATATCTCACTTATATGACGGCGACCAGCGTATAGGGAATGCACACATGGGCTAGAGAAGAAGGGTAAACGTCAATTCTTGAAAACAGTTCTTTATGCAGGCAAAATATTAAGAAACTATGTAGAACTTTGGGTTGCAAAGTGCGAAAATGGGAATACAGGTCGTAACAAAATACAGAAAAGTATATGGTGTGAAGAAACCCGGCAGAAAACGAGGAAAACCAACCACCATCCGCAGGTTGCTGGAAGACCTCACGTACGACCAGAAAGGAAGACATTGAAAATCATCAGCATATACGTTGTATGTACATGTATGAGTGATTATACACAGTATAAGGCGGACATAGGTGACAATATATACCTATAGGTATACGCGCAGGTCTGAGTAAAGTATTTTACAGCGAAACAAAGATTGTTTGTACAATGACATATTGCTTTACTCAAGTGTGTTTCGTGTACAACGAGTAAAATCTGTGTACTATGTACGTCATAATAGACGGCTGGCTATATATCGGGAAATAGATAAACAAGGTAGTCCTTTATTTGCTGCACACACGACACAGTTTTAAACTAGTCACGCTGTTTTATAACATTGTCTCTGAGCATGCACGTAGTCCAAGGGTTGTAACATTTAGTTTTTTAATACTAGAATAGACACACACACACACACACACATATATATATATATATATATATATATATATATATATATATATATATATATATATATATATATATATATATATATATATCCAATTTACTATTGAGTTTGTTTTCATTTATTTTTAACATAATTTTCATCATTTAAGTATCATGTATAATTTTATTACTTATTATTTATTTCAGATTAATTATTATCTTTCAGATTGTTACCCATGGCAGAGAAGCTAAGAATTCCGGATCTGAGTCCTTTGGATTTTTTTCTTATGGGGACATTTTAAATCAGTGATTTATGCTAACAAACCAAGAACTTTACAAGCACTTAAAGATCACACAACATCATACAAGAAATTGAAACCATAAGAGGGGACAACTCTATGCTTCGAAATGTGCACAAATCATGTGTCCCCCGAGTAAGAAAGTGTTTGGAGGAAGAAACACTATAGTAAATTGCCTATGGGTATATATATATATATATATATATATATATATATATATATATATATATATATATATATATATATATATATTGCTAATTGGTGGATAGCAAAAATAAGAGAGGGTTCGAGCCGGTTTTTCGAAATTGTCCGCGTGGAGGTCTATATGACTGAAGCTGGGCGTTATACGGTAAGAATGTCTAGCTTAGCTTTGGGCTATTTCTCGGAGGGAGACTATGTACTTGTATATTCCAGGCATGTGCAATAAGGCTTCGTATACAGGCAATGCTTGTCAGGTTGATGAAAAGAACCATGAGACATGAGGTTGCCTTCCGGTGGGAGAGGTAAGATAGCTTTTTGATGCAGTCACGTCTTCCATGAGCTGAAGTCTGCTTGCGACAGGAACGTCAAAGGTGATTAAAGAAAATGACTTGTGAACAGTTCACAGGCATTCTAAGTCTAAGATGCTGTTGAACGCATGGATTCAAAACGGTTGGAATCGTGTATATAAACATTTGTCCCTGGGATTGTTCATTTAATTGTTTTGTTTATCGCCATATTTACTCAAGATTTTTTCACTGCATACGACGGCGGTCAGTTTTATGGATTGATAAAACCGGATATTTTAATAGTAGGCCTACACTCATACCTGGCATCACCATAACAATTTACAGATCAAGTTTGCGCCTTCGGTCGTTTAATTTATTTTCGACCAAATGGTGGCTGTACACGTTTTAGTTCATTTAGGGCTTTTCACAGTTTTTCGGACTATTTTCCAAACGGTTCATCAAATTGAATTAAAATTTGTTATAGGCCTACATGCATTTTTCACTAGGCCCGCAAATGACAAATTATTTTCTAGTTTCGGGCTGTTTGATGCTTTGGGGACAAAATTATGTTTTTTTCTGTCCACGTTTATTCATGAACAGCTTCCAGAATATCTTCCCAAAGGGTTGAAACTTAATTAGTATACTTGTATGCCTGCATGGCATCACAATGACAAGTTACAGTTCGTGCTTTTGGCCTTTTCATTCATTTTCGACAAAATTATGGCCTTTCTGTCTACTTTTGGACTTGAACGTTTCCTTGGATTGTTTCACAAATTGAATTGAAATTTAATACACGCATGCGTGTCATCGCAATGACAAGCTACAGATCGTGCTTTTTGCCTGTTCTTTCATTTTCTACAAAATAATGGCCGTACACGTTTTTGTTCATTACGGGCTTTTCACAGTTTTTCGGATTATTTTCCAAATGTCTCGTCGATCCGCATTAGATCTTATCGTACACATTGTTTTACCAAGGCAAATTACACGTCATTTTCCGGACAGTTTTCCTTATTGTACTAGATTGAAATTTAATTATTACATGGATGGCATCACCATGACAAGTTACTGACCAAGTTCGTGCATTCGGCCGTTTAAATTAACTGTTCGTGCGTTTATACGAACAGTTAAAATAAAATCCTGACGTAAATTGACAAGCGGCCGTAATTCACTAGTTAGGTGTGACCATTTGCCAACCATCACCTTGTCATCGCCGCTCTGATTTTACTACCTATGCCGTAATTCTTTTATTATATTGCCTCAAAATTGTACCATTGTCGTGTTTGTCCACTTTTGAGCTTTTACCAGTTTTACGGACAATTTTGCGAATTGGTCATTGAATGGAATTGAAATTAACGCATGGCTTCACCATAAGTAGGAAGTTACAAGTCGATTAAGTTCCAAGTTTAGGCCGTTTCATGCAGGCCATACCATGCAGGGATGTACCAAAACTGTCGGTTTTGGATTAGACCCAAATTGGAATCGAACCCTGTGTGCGCCACAGTCAGTTTCCAACAGGTTCAATTATTCAAGGGAAACAACTCTTAGACCCATATTGCTTGTTCCTGAGTTACTATACGTGTATATGGTTTACGCCCTAATGTATGATGGCTGAAGGACCACAGTATGCCTCCAGTAATATCAATGGCGAAGGGGCGAAGTTGCGATGCGAAGAGGCGAAGTTAATTGCGATGCAAAGTAGCAAAGCTGCGATGCGAAGAAACGAAGACACGATAATCCGACCTTGCGATGCGAAGGGGCGAATTTGCATCGTGACTTCGCCCCTTTGCATCGCAGCTTCGCCCTTTCGTCTCATCGCCCTTGGTATTACTGGAGGCATACTGTGGCCCTTATCGGACTTCATACTAATGGGTGATCAGGTCTTAGACTTTGCATCGGCCGAGGCTTTACATCTGGTACAGACTGACACCTGGCTGGCAAAGTGCTCTGATTTTCCCGGGCTCTGAAAATGATGTTTCCTCCATTCACCTTTAAACCTTACCGCCGTTACATTGTAATACATGTATATTTCATGTACTTCAACATTTTCATACGTCACTGAAACTTTGTCAGCTAAATGTATATACGACCATTCAAAATTGAAACAACAATACATCAGAAAGAACAGAACAAAAAAAAAAAAGAAAAAAAACATGAAAAACATCTATAAGCCTATTTAATATTTTTCTGCACATTTTTCTAATACAAAATTATAAATGCAGTAAAATAAATGAATCCTACGAGCACAGTTTGTGGGGCAAATATTAATCTAATAGTCATATATGTGTAAGCCTATATTTTCTCAAAACAGGTTTAGGTAAACTTTAAAATTTTATGTCTTTTGTGTTACTAAAAATATAACAGAAAATTATTTGAAAACTTGTATTATTTGAATTGTTTTGTAAAATACTTTTTGTAGCCAAATTTCAACATTTTAAAAAGCATTTCTTTCATCCAAAATGCATTTGAAAGTCATTTGAAGAAAACAATGACCCAAGGTTTTTTTATATTTGTCATAGATTTTTCTGAATTAATATTTAAAGTTAAAAGCATCAAAAAATCTAAACTTTTGAACACGTTGATCTTCTTTAACCAAAATCTTTCAAACTAGAAAGAATCAAAAAATGGGAGAAAATAGATAAAATGCCTTTATCTATTTATCTCCATAATAATTTGTTTGGAAATTATTTTTAATCACAATGTGCCTCTCCGTCTTGATCACCGCAAAAATATTCGAATTTTTGCTATTTTTAATAATATGCGCAAGTAATTACATTTCACAAAATAGGAACCTCGCCTGTGCATTTATCAATACGCTTATACGTTCAAAAAAATTCGTAAAATTTATAATCTGTTTCTGTTTATAACTTTTTCAAACTTCATTTTAACACACTAAATAGCACAGGTACAATCCTATAGTCACTGAACGGCATTAATTTGACCTCTACTTGGTAAAAACATGAAAATTTGATTTTATTAGCAAATATGGACGTTTTGGCAAAAAATGTCCGGTATAGTTTCTTGAACATGCATACACTTTCAATATTTATATAGGGTCCACGTAATGCTGTCTTGGCAGAGGTGGTTTATTCTATAGGTTAAAAACAGACATTTAGCAGAATCTCAGAATTCACAACATCTAGGTAATCCCCCTCAGTTACAGTTAATCCTTCTAATATGTGGGCGCTAGACTACTATGACTGTTTCTAAAAAATGTTCCCAGCATTTTGTCAGATTTAAGTTATTTATAATTCTAATTTTGCATTCGTCTTTAAAAGAGGGAAACATGATCAAATGGATCCAAAATGTGAAGGAAAAAATGGTCACATCATTTCACTCCTATAACACGCACGTAAACTGCCACGAGAACCAGAAATGAAGGTTGGTCTATTTAGAAGTAAAAACTGAATGGCGCCGACTAGCTTAACCGTGTTTATATATTCGGCTATATATGCTGTGGGAGACCGATCGAATTGCTGACTTTTGCTATTTAATAAGGATTTAAAAGCAACCTGCATTATAACATGTTACAAACTTTTTCCGGTAGTTTTCCCAACTTGATCTGATTTGTTGCACTTGTTACACTTCGCCCACGCAATTAATTTAAAAAGCTGAAAACGCTTTATAAAGGATACGAGTTCCGTTTTATTCTTCCTTGCGCATGCGTTTCACTCTGCCCGAAAGGGACTCCCGTATCATTTATTACCGGTTTAAAACATCAAATATTAGTGATATTGGTAATTTCCAGATATACACTATTTTGGCCATACGAGACAAGCACAGATATACAACGCAATAAGACGTCGTGCTTACCAACTTTTCCTTCATGGCATATAAGATAACCCCTTTAAAAGACAAGACAGCACCTGACTAAAACATATTTCAATCGAAAGCAGGATTCTCAAGCTTTCTAAAAAGTATCATACTGTGCTATTTTGTGAGATTTCACCGAATAACATGCAGAACAAAATGACAATACTGCACAAATGGTTGGTGTGAATTGAGGCAGACATCTTGAGAATTTTATACAGTCAAACACGTTGCTATATCAGATTGCGCGGCAAAGCTGTGACGTAGCCTTGAACCACTCATTCCATGATGTGACATATATGAGCTACTGCACGGGACATCATTTTGAAATTTACGATTTAGTTGCGTGTAGCAGAAGGGCCGTTTCACACAGAGTTGTGGAATAGATGTGTATCATTTACGGACCACCAAAGACGTACAATTAGTTGATTTACAAGCCGTGTAATATTCAACGACGGTATCACAAATAATGTCAGACAGCAGCATACCATCTCGACCCAAAAACCGCATTCATCTCCCCAGTAAACTCTATAGGCCGTTGAAATTATTCAAATACATTTTTGTCGTCCATGTTAGTGTTTAGTCAGCAGTTTCCAAATAACAAATATCAGTCAGTGAAAAATTCATTAGGGATTTAATCATTTATGGGATTGAGAAAACGGCAACTCACGAACAATACTTAAAGTAAGTTAATTCTGACATATATATATTTTCCCTCTAAATTAATTAGAATGGAAGAATATCAATTTTGCTCCTTTGTATTTCTCGCATACAAGGGATAATTTTTTTTCCTGTTTTCTTTTATAAAATATTGTAAAATTATTAAAACGCAGTGTTCAAGCCGAGGGGGTTTCTCTGACGTCCGCGATGATTAGGTCAGTACTGCTCTCATCTTAGATACCACCACCACAAAACCGAAGCATAAAATTCAACGACAGTCGAATGCCTAGATCAGCCTCAGAGGTGCTTAGATTTATTTCAATTTGTTGAGCATGAATCTAGTTGTACAACAATCCTAAAGTAATTTTATAAACATTTAACAAGGGTCAAAATAACCAGCAAAACGCCTCCGGAGGCTACGACCTGAACCAGGAGTACTCCAACAGTGCATCTATACAATCTACTTAAACTGTAACCGATATAGCGGGCTTACTTGTATCAGCAATTCAAGCAGTTGAAGAAATATCCTTCAAGTGTGTCCAATTTCAGAGAAAGCTATTTATCACTTGGAACTTCATCGGCGAAGTCCACAACTTTCATCTGCTTTGACTATAATACGGCAATACCTTCGACGTTAGACAGCTAGAGTAAACGTGACGTCACCTTGGTTTCGATAATGGAGTCGCGCTGGAGATGTCTCACCAAACTTTTACTGGGTGAAAAAAACTTTAAACGAATTATTTAATGCAGGTTTAAGATACTTTGAATGGTAGGCTTTCAGTGGAGTGAAACATTAGTCAGGGGCTGTATTTCACTTTAAGAATTATGGATAACCATACCATTACGTATGTAAAGCAATTGTCACGGCGTAAAACGCCAATCAAATAAATAAAAAATAAAGCATTATTGGGGTGGGTGAACGTGGTAAATGTACGAGTGAACCCTTTAAATGTCGCTTTTTACCTAATTGTGAATGATCCAAATTTTATAATGTATGTGCAGTATATTCGACATTACATGCAGAGTTGTGCGTATATAATGTCTTCGTAAATAGTCTAACCATTTTGTATAGAAATATAAGAATTTAATATCTCTCAAATCAAGTTGTTGTTGGTTTGACCAAAGCCTCGAACAGGGAATCAATCCCTGCAGAACGGGGCTCCAGTGCCTCCTTTACATCGTGCTTTCGCGGGTATACAGTGACAGGCTCGTGTAGGACCGTTACATGTGGTCTTGCGTGAAGTTTCTGTGAGAAACTGACTATACTCACATAAGTAAAATGGTATTGTATATATATGTATGCGTTTCAACTCCAGTGTAGAAATCGATTGGATGAATGAACTTGTCTTAAAAACGTGAAAAAATTATAACCAATATTTCAAGTCTATGCAGGAATACCGGCTCACATCTGGTATATAAATGCGATCCTATATAAATATAGAGAGGCCGGGGAAACATGTTTGTGCTTCAGACGAAATATTCTGAGGTCCTTTATTATAAGGTTCGCGACCATGAATGTAGAGTCGATTAGTAAGTTCCAAAATAAATTACGACAATGTACATCATCGTATTCTCAATGCAATGCACTGTCCTATTTGTCTGCTTTGTTAGATATGATTTATGTTGAATACATCGTTATAGACATTGATTCTAGAAAAGATCTACAAACTCATTAACAGGTGAACTGTGTGGTGATTACGAAAATATATTGGTGTGTTTTAGTATTGTATGTATTTTAATAGCTTTTCAAAATTTCTGATTATTTTCAGTCGATACCTCAGGCTTGTCCATGCACGTATGTTATAGCAGATCTTGTAATGCGATTTAAAATAATTGTATTCACAGAAAGGGGTTAGAAAAACTTTATTATATAACGAGGTTAACAATGGTTAGGTGCATTTAAATTATCATGGAGTATAACCTCCCTAGGCTAGTGAATTTGTTAAGTGGTTGAAAAGGTGTTTGTCAAATTTAACTTGATCTTAATTAAGCCTGATTCCTTCTTTTTTTTTTCTTTTTCTCGGACCTTCTTTAGCAATATGTTTATATTTGACTGGTGGCGAACGCCGTTCCTCAAAACTTTAGTTCTTAGGTATATGACAAAGACGGCGCAGTAGCTGACAAACCTCTTGGCTGAAAGCCGCAACCGAAGCAGCAACTTTGTCTAAGAAAGCATAATATCAAAAACAATCAAGCACTTAACTGTAAGTCCGTACATTGATAATAAATTCTCAGTGTAATGCACGTACGTGTAGATAAATTCTCATCTTCTTTTTGTCATAGTTTGTTGTGATTATAACTTTGATTGATTTTAAAACTGTATAATTGTTGCGATTATAACGCCATATACACATATACTCGGTGAAACGATCATTTCATTAAATTGTACATTTGAGGTCTTTATTAATATTTGATCACACACTTTGTTGTCGTTTCTTGGGGATAATAATAGTTTATCAAACAGGAACGAAATTATCCTGGAATCAAAGTGCCTTTGTACTCCATGCGCAGAACATTGCATGTATGCCTAAGTCGTGTCTATAAATGCCATTGTACATATATATGATCATGTTAGTGGTAGTGGACTTTCCCTGCGCTCTGCACAGTTTCCCCCTCCTTTCTGCTGGCCACCGTCGTATAAGTGAAATATTTTTGAGTTGGGCGTAACACACCAATCAAATAAACGAGAATTGAAATACCTGGTAGGTCTGGCCTAGCTGTGCCTACAGTCGTGTATATATTTGCTCTATAAGGTCCTTGTATTATCTTTTCGTTTGACTTTAGTTTATAAGTGTTTTGCTGTCACCACGTGATAATCAACATCGGACATGTGCACCGTTTTCTGTGAGAATTTGAATTTGTCCCTCGATACTGTGTTTCAAACGAGACAGGTGTCGACAGCTCAATTCTTTATAAATATTTTGTTTGGAGCTGTCCTATTTATGTAAAAATAGTCTACATAAACATAAAATCATCGTTTAAATAATTAAGGATAGGTTATCCGGTATAACAAATGTTTAATTATTTCAAACTTATGCGTACATATATGTATATGGTGTGTCATAAAGTAAAAAGTCACGAGGACATGTATTTGACACGATTTTACATGGTAGTGTTGTTGGATGATGGGAATGTGCAATCGTCGTTCTTTGTCTCCCTCCTCTGTCACGTACACACATGTAGAGGGCGCTACGATTCGGCTTCAGCTCGTGACTGCGAAAACGAGGCAATCCTCTAAGAGACCGTGGCGGGACAATAAGGCGCACATGTCTTCCTCCAAATAAACTCCTTTGCCTTCAGTTCGAGTAAGTATTACTTCCATTTATCCCATGTTTCAGTGTGGTTGTGCCGTCCAGGGACAAGATTACCTCGATTGAATTTGTTAGTTTGGTAAGATTAACATTTTTTTCTTGGTATTTGGCTGGTATTTTTTCATGTCTTGCTCGTGCTAGGGCAAGTAGGAGTTATTTTGAGCTCGAGCCAAACAATGAGTCACATATATACAGGCGTGAGCAGGATATGGCCAATGGTTTCGTTCTATACAAATAGTCTCCGTTAATTTGTTGTGGATTTTTCAGTTTATCGTTTTATTTTAGCTAGATATAGTTTATAAGAAGACAAATATTTGTTGGTTCTTTGTTTGCTGGCGTTGGGTGGACTTATCAGCCTGCTGGTGCACAGCCGGACGTCGTCGGTTGTTAGAGAGCTTTTCATTGGTCGTCTTTCTCAGGGCGTGCTCGACCCTGACAAAGGACCATCCACAAGGATACACACAAAGAAAAATGAGCGACGGTAAAATAAGGCAGGTTAACGGCGTAACAAGACAACAGAAAGTTGCATGCCTTTGATTTCGCGTCTGTTTATGAGAAGTTCGTGTTTCAAAATCTTTTGGGGACAAACTACTGAACATGCTGTGTAACCCATGTAAAGAATGATAGGAATTTTGACCCTTTAGATCCTATATACACGTCCCACACACGAGGTGACTTGGTGATTCAAAAGGGTTACTGATGTCACAACAAACTGCGTAGCTTGGGTATACCCTGACTAAGGCTACAACCCAGATAGGCTTTAAGAGAATTGCTGGACATTACAACATTATTTGTGTTCATTGCAGTTATCAGCTGGAATTTCACATGAAGCCGAGGCCAGGAGAATACCCTTACGAGACGGGATTAAATCAGCTGAACATGTCCATGCTTGAAGTTGACAGGTAATACCCAAGATTATTCATACTGTACTACATGTTATCTCTGGCGTCCATTTTAAAATGGCAATGACTTTCAAAATATTGGCTTCCATTTCCTTACCACATTTGATTATTGTGGATATTATTACTTATCTCTTGTTTATGACGAGGTTTGTTACCCAGTAACTTCCTGTTGTTTATTGTGGAAGCAGAAACATTTCAATAATTAGCTGATTACTTGTTGAATGACATGGCTTAGTAGTTTCCATACATACTTAAAATAGACTCTTAATCGTTTTGTTATGATTAAAAATATCTTGTTTACATGAAAAATAAAGGACTGAAAAATGCAGTAAAGAAGAAAAGTAACCCAGAGTATTAAGAACACAAAGGGATTCTTTGGGTACACTGTTTGTAGCAAATAGTTGACAGATGTTGCTTCATTTTGTGTTTTTGAACTTCTAAGCACTTGCTACAGATTTCAAAACAACTGAACAAAAGTTAGAATCATTTCCTGTAGGAACATGTATGTTTCGTGCCTTGCCAGTCACAAAAAGTCATCACAAAAGTTCAGTATGTGTCACAGCAGAAAAAATTGCAAATCTTGTAAACTCAGATTAATAATAGCAAGCAATCTTCAGGCTTTTGGACTGTGGTTAAAAAAAAAAATCACTATGTAAAGTTAAAGTATGGGTAGATCAAACAGAGGGCGTGGTAGTACCAAGTGAGTGATAGCTTTTTGTATATACCTGAATGTTCAAGGGGCATGAACATCAAGTGCCCTTGCCAATGGAGTAATCCGAAAAACAAGATGGTGGCATGCTGTGCAAAGATGGCTATATGTATACAGTACATAATTGAAATCTAGTCTTCATTTGTTTTAACTTCCGAATTGGTTGAAACTTAACAGGGTATCTCAGGCATTATATGCTGTCTCGAGTCGAGTTTTTAAAAAATAATTTATACTTCAGCTGAAAACTGCTATAAATGGTTCACAAATGAGGTCATTGGATTGAACTTCTGTCAGCGCTAGAAATGATTGGACATGTTTAAATGATATAGCCGAATAATGGGGAACAACTGGCCAAAATGACTAACAGTTTATCTGTGAATTAAATAGGACAGATCTGAGCAAAAGTGAATCGGAACCAGCTACCAAAAAGTACGAGGTTTATTTGTAATGTAAGAAAGTCGCAGGTTTTAACTTGGAGTACTGTGAATATTGTGATAATATATACTGGGTGAGTTTCCCGTAAATATTGATGAAAACTGGATAGATACTGCAGTCATGTATAAATTTATTACTCCAAATAGATCTGTTCTATTTGTGATTCTCAAATGGCGGTCAAGAATATTGCTTTTGCTTACAGAGTTATTTTTGCTTTTTGCTGCATATGTATATTTATCATGTGTGCAGTTACAAATCCCACATTTTGTTGAAGAAATTGGAGAAGATCAAATTTTATGATCCAATGCGGCAACATTTAGTTGTAAGATTGGCAAGATCGATCACAAGACTGCTATACGCAGTTGAATGACTTTTTCAGGTTACATCTTGTATACTTTGTGGATCCCCAAACATGAATCCAGCCTGGACATATCTATAGCCATTATAGATCTGAAAACATTTGAACTCCCAAATTTCTTTAATTCACAGACTTAAAAGCACTCGGAAATCATCATTAGAGATACAGTTAATACATTCTTTATGCATGGTCACAATGCCACTTATGTTTAGGATCCAGACCTTCCAATTTTTTTCTAGACAAGGCATTGACTTCAGTATGGATGTAGGTATAATACATTTGTCAAAATACATGTCTAATATGTTAGGCAGACTCCGTACTTTATAAACAAGAATCAGAGACTATCTTGCGGCTGTTTGCGTGAGGAAATAAGAGAATAAAAACTGTTCAGGAGAAGCACTCCTATGTTTCAAGGGCAAGATGCAACCGCTTAGATGCACCAGAGATACAAAGTTTTCCCGTATTTGCATGTGGAATTGATGCATTCAAGTAAATGGCACATCCATAACTCATGATACAAATTCTAAGAAAAACATTTGCTAAGTAACTGGAGATTTGGCTCTCTCTCCTCCCAACTGGTTATCACCAGACACCCGGTGATATCGACCACAAAGGTGTGAAAGCCATAAAGCCAACATCAGCAAACCAGGAAATCATCTGACCTCCTGTGGATCCATGTATGAATGGTTTCCTGTGACAAATTACCTGGCTTGCCTTGTCAGTATCTTTGATTCTAACTCAGTTTTTTGGATTTTGTTTTGCTGTGGCAAAGCCAGTTCTGAAGACATAGTTATTCAGGCTCAGTTACCTTGACTTCTAATTTGTTTATTTTAGGACTAATTTGCTAACAGCAGACATGACTGAATGTAGCATTATACACTTCATTCTTACTGATGGAAAATTTGTGCCCATGTAACTGGCCCAGCACTATTCATGGTTATTTTGAAATGTTTGAGGTTTGGGAGGGGGGTGCCCCATTTCCAGTTACACATGTGGATATGGTATGCACTTTTGACTGAGGTAATCTTTGTGCAAACAAATTACCTGGCTTTGCCATGGAATTTGTTTTTATAAACAAATATGTTGTGACAAATGCGTTATTTGTCATCCGTGTTATTTTGAATACGAAGGTATACCCTTACTTTTGGGTGCCATGAGCTGGGACATGTTAACCCGATTTCTTATGAAGTGTTATGTACCAAGGACATACATTTTCACTTGTACGTTGTATACCTAAAACTATTATTGTGCTTTTTCCAATGTTGTGCACTCTTGTCTGGTCTTGAACTAATTTGGTGTATGCCCCCTTTTCAAACGTAAAAGGGTACTGTATATAAATCAATTGCTTTTCAGTGGGTTACGTTTCTGTGGGTTGCTCATATCTTGAAATTAGTAAGAACCATAAAACTCACAGGTAACGTTGAGTATGTGGTGCACTTTTGGTTTATGCATATTTTTCATGTTACCAAATTAATGTTCGTGGATCTGTGTTTCTTGATTCACATTTTGCGTGATTTGCTTATGTCTTGAAATCTGATGTAAAAAGAATTATGGACTTTCATGGTTGCACGGTGTTAAAAATACCTGTGGATGACACCTGTTTTGGTATTTGAAATTTGTACATCTGTGTCTTTTAGGGCTAAATATGCATTTCGTAATTTGCTAACCAAGAGGATCACAATGGTCTTAACCACAATATAGGGGAAATTTAAGGTTACTTTGGTCTCGAAGCTTATTTGTGAATAGATTTTGGTATATGAAACATTTTGCATAGTACCCTCTGAATATACTTGAGTAAACTTGGATAATATGCTGTATGATTATCAAAAACATGGCTGGGGGACATTAATGCAACTTCAGATTTGTTGAATTTAAAATACATGAAATACTTTTGGAAATCACATTTTGGATGAACAGACTGATTTAAATGAACATTGTCTTGAGCCCAAGTGGTTTTGAGTGTTGGAAACCAGTCAAATGGATTGAAAACACAAATTTTTTGCTCTTCACTGCTACTGTTTCTTATCTGCGTATGGAAAGTGTAAAGGCATTAGAGTAATTAACGTACAGAACTGAAACCACCAGAGTTGGATATTGGCAGTATTTACATACACCTCACACACTTTTGACCTGTCTAAAGCAGCTCTTGTGAATTTGGATTACCCTATATATGCGAACACCCATGACATATTCAGCACAAAATTATACATTGTGAACTATATGACATAATTGAACTTCATTCATTGACTTTTAGGGCCGAAACAGTGATGGTTGTATTTGCCATCTCATGGCTTTTGTGGGTAATAATGAATCACTATTTTTGATGAATCAGTGCTCTCTGATTCAAATAAATAGCCCGAAATGTTAAGAAATTTTACAAATATAACATTTGCTCAGTAAAGGTTTCCATTGTGAAAAAAGGCAATATTCAGCCTTGAAAGTTCCAGGCTTCTTGGTGAATTTAGCAGAGTCTTTGTTTTGGAAGCATAAATTATTAATCTCTTGTGGCTGGGCTGCCATGAGTCACTAGAAAGAAGTGTATTCAGGAAAGCAGTTGAGTAAGGCCAGCCTGGTGATTGGTTAGCAGGAACCTGTCTGGGAGAGGCCTTTTCCAGGTCAGGCTGTCTCCCTCCCAGGGATGTCTTCCTTCCCAGGTTTTACCACTAAGTCCTACAAGTGTAGTAGATTGGGCAAGCCTCTCCTGCGCTCCCAGTCCATGGGGCAGCTCCCCTGGCTTCTCTCACATTCTCGCCCTCCCTCATCTCTTTGTGTGTAATGTGCCAGCCTTTGTCATCTTTGTCAGTCACCAGGACAAAGGACATTGTCAGCAGTCTAAATATAACTGGTGAACATGTGCCTAATGCTATGCAGATGCATTATAAAATCTGTATAGCTAATCAATGTTTAAATCTGAGGTTCAGAAGAACAAAGACTTTTGATTGCAAGGCCAGCTTTGGGTGAACTGGACACTGTTCAGACAAGCTCCATTGTCTGGTTTTTGGGAGCATGTTACAAGCAAACACTAAAGCAGTCTAAGTCACAGTGCTGAACTTAGCTGATGGAGATAGTGTTAAGAAGCTTATCATTTTCAGATTTAAACTGTGGGCAATAAATATTCACTGTATGTAGCCAGTAAGTTATTGCTTTATAAGGTATGCTATTTGCTTTATAAGATATGCTATTTGCATTATAAGATATGCTAATTGCTTTGTACTGCTGTCAAAAGTGGTCTGAAGTTTATTAAATAACCCTTCATTTTTGGATAAGCACTGCTACATATACATGTACAAGAAGAACGTGCACTATGAAAATTATTCATATGAATGAATTGCCACCTTACCTAGTATACATGCAATAGGCAGTTGTCTCCCCTAGTTTCTAGTACCTTCCATGCAGGCTGATATGCTTTTAGAATGAAATGAGACATATATCCAGAATTTTTGACACAAAAATAACGTAGTTCTTTTGACAGTATAACATCAATTTTTACCGCGTTGACAATATTCCATTAATTTAAAGCGAAGTTGGTGTAAAATTTATTTGAATTTGTTTGTTAAAAGAAAGCGTTTCCATCATCAAAAGCTAATGCTGAATTTGTTGAAATTAAACACTGATGTATCTAATTTTTGCCCATTTGAAGTTTTGTAAAAAGCTTTTTGAAAAGAAGCTACCCTCTATAGATCACTAAATGGTTACATGTAGTTTTTTTTTCACTTTGACAGTAGTAAACATTTTAGACAATGGGTATTGACAGAAGAGAAGACTGACAGGTTAAGTTGCTATAATTTGGTTCAAACTCTTCTGTATGAACCATAAGCATTTGCATCCCTTCAGCTCATTTTAGACATGAATTTTTTTTTTTTACACCCAGTGTACACTCATTTTCATTATCAGTTCGTGCCATTGCCATCTAAGTTAGGAAAGCCTGGAATAAATTGAGCAAATAGACTTGTAGCCCCATTTCTGGGAATTCTACTAAGTATATGTGTGCCATCTTTTGCACTCTTTTCTAGATGAAGTGAAATTGATAACTTGAAAGGAGGTTTGAGCCATATCCTGTTGTTATCAGTCTTGTATTTATTAGCATTCAGTTGTCAGATTACTACCTGAGCACTGTTCATATCCTCAGCTTGTGTTTTCACATGAATAGTAGTTACTCACCCCCAAAGTTATGGTATTGGGTGAGTAGCTGCTCAGTTCTGCATGTTTTGAATCACGGGATCTGTAGGCCAATCAGAGCTTGGTTCACCTATTCATTGAGGGGCAGATCCTAATAAGATGCCAGAATAATTTGTTGGAGTACATATAAGCTATATGTCCAGCAGAGTTGGATACTTACCGTTCTTCTCAAGAATTTAAAACTTCAACTGAATACATCCATTTTCACTGGCTGTGCTTCAGAAATGGATGCCTTTTATGTTTGCGATATTATGGATACTTTCAGGTATTTATTTAAAGTGGGGTAATCTGTATAATTAATTGCCTGTTGGCCATGGTTTGAAGACCAATCACTCTCCGAAGTTGATAAATCGCTGGCTGTTAGATAGATTTTAGGTCTGAAGAATCCCTCTGCTGTACTGTATAGTGGTTTACTTTCATTTTATTACCCATTGCCCTCGGCTATAAAGGTTAAGAACACCTACGGGAAGTCCATTTTGTTGCCTTTTGTTGATTGAAGTTTAAATCTGAAGTCACGTGGAATTAGCTCACCTTTTTTAAATAATGTTCTTTTATGTTTATACTCCAAAAAGGCACAGGTGCTGAGACCTAACCTGACAACTTACATGTATCTCATATCTGTCCCCATGAGGGACTGTGTTTGCACCGTGTCCATCAGAAAAGACCTGTCACACTAGTTGTCCATACTCTTGAACATTTCTCATCACGTTGAATTGAAACTTAGTACATTGCTTCAACACAGTTACCGATCAGATTTGAGTTTTGGACCCTACGTCCAGTTTGGACAAAATTATATCCATTGATTTCTTCAAAGCGTTTCATATGGAATTAAAATTTCATTCATACCTTCACCATGACAAGCTAAAGTTACAGCTGGGGCTATTTCATCCATTTGCAGCCAAATTTTATCCATTTTTGTTCTGTTGTGGACTTGGGTCATAGATATTATTCTGATGACCTAAACTGTTAGGGTAGAGATCACTTCTTTTTGAACGTAAGCCTTTTTGTTGAAAAAATTTACATATATAAACCATTGGTAAAGCTGTAGGGGATGACAGGCCTGTTACTTTTGTCACTCAACAGTGCATTTCCACTTTACTGGTCATAGGTGTTGCAAATAAATGGGTTTATGCATTGGTTAATAAGATAGCAAGGTAACGCCAGACAAGACCCATGAACTGTCATTACACATCGGTAAAAGATCGGTTCTAATGGAGGGTTAATTTATTGGTGTGATGTTCTGCCATTCCCATACTATTGCATGGCTTCAGTCCCCCTAGTTGGGAAACACTTTACAAATTATGTTTTAGTTCGGCTTCATTAGGAGGATAGGATAAACCAAGAAGTGGTAATCCCAGATAAATCTGTACACAGGGGTGTGTCATGACTGGTGTCTTTGACAATAGGACACTGTTGTGATATAATTGAAACTACAGTAATAATGTAGTGTTTAGATTTTCAGGCTAATAGAATCATCATTCTAGCTATAGGCTTTAGATAAGATAATTTTGAGTGTATGACCATGTACATTTCAGTCAAGGTAAAAAAAAAATATTTGGGCTGATATGGTTGATTCCATATACAGTATTCTGCTGAATTTTGTTACGCTACTTGTCTTAACTTAACTTAATCATTTGTGTTAATCTAGTAAACACTGGCACAGTGTACATCGTTTTGTCACTGGTTTAAGTGTTGGTGTCATTTGTGTGTTGCAGGTGCAATGTGCTAGGTGCCCGAGACTCCAACATGTCGTCCCCTACCCCGTCCAGCGACACCCTGACCACAGCATCCAACTCCTCGGACAGCGAGATGGAGGCCGCTGTCAACACCAAATGCTCCTTGTGCAATGAAACTTATACAATTCCCAAAGTGCTGACTTGTTTCCACACATTTTGTCAGCCATGTCTGGAGAAGCTGCAGGTGTCGGCGGAGAAGATAAGCTGCCCAGAGTGCCACCAGGACACCTATCTGACCCCACAGGGCTTAACAGGCCTCATGTCCGACTATGCAGTCAGCAATATCTTGGAGTCGTTCGCTTTGGAGTCCAGTGCCCTACACTGCACTGGTTGCAAGAGCAAGGATATGAGTGCTGTGGCAAGATGTTTCGATTGCGCCAATTTCTTGTGCTCCAACTGCGTGATGGCTCACCAGTTCATGCACTGTTTTGAAGGTCACCGGGTCATGACCATGGGAGAGCTGCAGGGCAGTAAAGATGATGTCAAGTCAGAGAAAGCTATCAATTGTCCCCGCCACAAAAATGATACCCTCAAATACTTCTGCAAGACCTGCTCTGTTCCCATCTGCAAAGAATGCACTTACATGGAGCACAGCCGAGGCCATGAGTACCAGTTCATGTCTGAAATTGGTGGCAAACAAATTGAAGACATGCGACACACTGCTGAGGACGCCAAACTAAAGGCTGGAGAACTAAGAGGAGCAGCTAAGGGCATTGAACACACCTCCAACCGTTTGCAGGTCCACTACCACAAGGCTCAAAACGACATCAATGACACCCACAATTTCTACATTGCAATGCTGGAGGAAAGGAAGCAGGAGTCCCTGAAAGAATTGGATGAAATTTTTAATGGAAAGAAGGTCTCGCTCAGCACTCTAGCTCAAAAAATGCATGAGAATATCGACCGACTGTACCAAGGATGTGACTTTCTTGACAAACTTTTGAAACATGCTAATTCCACTGAAATACTTCTCTTCAAGAATTTCATCGACCAATGTTTTCACAATTTGCTCAACAGTGTCCCAGACATTAACAACCAATTGAATATGTTTGACATAGAGTTTGTGTCAAACTTCCAGGCCATCCAGACTGGGATCCGAAACACATTCGGCTATGTGCGTCAAGGAAATGAGCTCCTCCAACCCATCACCAAACCTCAGCCCATTGCCCGTCCTAATGGAATGGCTCCCACCAGCAATGGCCTGTCCAATAGCCATATATTTGAGGCGCCCAACTTAACCAAGCAGTACCCTTCAACAAATAACCTTTTCTACCCAGCAGCCGACACCAACCCCTATGAGAAGTGGTCTAGCGGCTTGGATATTTTCCACAATGGCATTGATGTGTTCTCCACCAGCTCTGATCCAATCATAGACCTCACCTCCAAGCTGATCAACACCAACCTGTACCCTCCAAAGTCTCAGATCAAACGCCAAAAGATGATATACCATTGCAAGTTTGGGGAATTTGGAGTACTTGAAGGCCAGTTTACAGAGCCCAGCGGAGTCGCTGTCAATGCCCAGAATGATATAATAGTGGCTGACACAAACAACCACCGAATTCAAATCTTTGACAAGGAAGGGCGGTTCAAGTTCCAGTTTGGGGAATGTGGGAAGAGAGATGGCCAATTGTTGTATCCTAACCGTGTGGCAGTAGTAAAGACCTCTGGAGATATCATAGTTACCGAGAGAAGCCCAACCCACCAGATCCAAATCTTCAACCAGTATGGTCAGTTTGTCAGGAAGTTTGGGGCAAACATTCTGCAGCACCCACGAGGAGTAACCGTTGACAACAAGGGGCGAATTGTTATTGTTGAATGTAAAGTCATGAGAGTGCTCATCTTTGACCAGTATGGCAATGTCCTCAACAAGTTTGGCTGCTCCAAACATCTGGAATTCCCCAATGGCGTGGTGGTCAACGACAAAGAAGAAATCTTCATCAGCGACAACCGTGCCCACTGCGTGAAGGTTTTCAACTACCAAGGGGTGTTCCTACGACAGATTGGGGGAGAAGGCATCACTAACTACCCCATTGGAGTCGGCATCAACAGTGCTGGGGAAATTCTGGTGGCAGACAACCACAACAACTTCAATCTAACCATCTTTACTCAAGATGGCCACCTGATCAATGCCCTGGAGAGCAAGGTGAAGCATGCCCAGTGCTTTGATGTGTCGCTGATGGATGATGGCTCCGTGGTGCTGGCCAGCAAGGATTATCGTCTCTACATCTACCGCTATGCCCAGGTGCCAAGCCTTGGTCTTTAGACCCTTCTATTTTGGTTGTGTGGTCAGTGCTTGTCCAAATGCAGTGGCTGTGCTAGTTGGTTGTTGCCATTTTCCCAGAGGAGAAAGTTATTTGTTGTTTGGGTAAAGACTGTCCTTTGTTTACAAGTTGATAAAATTTTTATTATAAATTGAACATTGACCAAATGAAGGCTGCTGTGGAGATTACTTGCTAGTCAGGTTTTGAACGTCGCTTTGTTTGTTTTTATACACAAGTCGATCTAAGGGACTAGTTGGAGTCCGTGATTGAGTATATTATAATAGTCACAATTCAGAAAATCTGCCAAATTCTGGAAGGTGACGTGTCAGTATTCAACTTGTCCATTTTGAACTGGGCAAAGAGCCAAGAATTGTCGCAGTTATAATTCTGTACCTGTATTTGTTTCAGTGTGCAACAAAGCTAAGTTTTGTGCTTTGCACAGTGGCTGGTCTGTTTTTTGGAGGGAGACTGAACTTCGGGTTCAATTTATGTCCCCTAAGCTACTACATCAACATTGAACTGTTTAATACCATTCCCAAAACTTAATCACTGTTGTCAGTCTGTGTTCAGTACCTAGCAGTGGAGCATCATGACCGGCTGCGTCATCAACGACAGACTGCGTGCCACTTGCAAAAGTATTTCACAGATCTTGTATACAGATGTTCAAACGTTCTTGGCCTGTCGTTTTTATGTGTCTTTCTTCTATTTTTCCATCTTGTGTTTTCTTTATTTTGTGTTTAATTAGCAAATTTTGTTTGAAAAAGTGTGGGCTGTTGTTGGTTTAATGTGATGGTTTACTATTATTGTTTTCTGTTGATAAATTGTAGTTCACTATCATTACTATTTTATCTGTGCCTACCTCATCAAACTGCAATAGATTTGGTTCAGTGTTATTTGTGCAACTATCTCGATATCAATGTATGCTGTTAGTCCGTGTTAAAGCTGTTGTTAATATTATGATTTCTCTGTAGCATGAAGCATATCAGAGGGTAATTGTCTGAGTTTCAGGACACTATCTCACCTGAATCCTTTAACTTTAGTTTGTTGCCCTTGTTATCCCTCTATTTATTATTTTTGTCCTTGGAGATGTGATATTTGCTTGAAGGCTCTGCTATCCGTAATCTTTATATATTATCTACTTACAAAAGCACATCACAACAAAGTGTTCTTGCATGGTCCGTCTGTAGTAGGTGTGCTGCCGAGTTCGTGCCACTCAAACAAAACATCAATTCAATTGCTAAAAGCTTATTTTTTTCGTTGATCACTTGACTATAGTGCAATTTTGAGCCCTTTTATTGAACAGTTTGTTACTAGACTAATTTG